>NW_028262339.1:7423309-7723309 GCF_047370975.1 Nipponia nippon | reverse complement strand
GGGGGGAGTTGGCCAGGGGGCAGCGATCGCTGCTCAGGACATGCTGGGCATCAGTCAGCAGGTGATGAGCGATTGTATAGTATATCACTTGCTTTGTATATTATTATTATTATTATTATTATTATTATTATTATTATTATTATTATAACTACTACTACTACTACTACTACTATTCTATTTCATTTTACTTCAATTATTAAACTGTTCTTATCTCAGCCCACGAGTTTTATGACTTTCACCCTTCCAGTTCTCTCCCCCATCCCACCAGGGGGGAGGGGAGTGAGCGAGCGGCTGTGTGGTCCTTAGTTACTGGTTGGGGTTAAACCACGGCAGGAAATTAATTTAATTTATTGCCAATTAAACAGAGAGTAGGATAATGAGAAATAAGAACAAATATAAAAATACCTTCCCCCCACCCCTCCCTTCCTCCCAGGCTCAACTTCACTCCCGACTTCTCTAACTCCTCCCCCCGAGCAGCACAGGGGGACAGGGAATGGGGGTTGCAGTCAGTTCATCAGACGTTTTCTCTGCCACTCCTTCCTCCTCACACTCTTCCCCTGCTCCAGGCCCCAGACAGGCTTTCACAACCTTCTCCAATGAGGGTCCTTTCCACGGGCTGCAGTTTTTCACGAACTGCTCCAGCATGGGTCCTTTCCATGGGGTGCAGTCCCTCAGGAACAGACTGCTCCACTGTGGGTCCCCTGCAGGGCCACAGGTCCTGCCAGCAAATCTGCTCAGGTGTGGGCTCCTCTCCATGGCGCGGCAGTTCCTGCCAGGAGCCTGCTCCAGCATGGGCTCTCCATGGGGTCACAGCTTCATTCAAGGCACATCCACCTACTCCGGCGTGGGGTCTTCCATTGGCTGCAGGTGGATATCTGCTTCTCCATGGACCTCCATGGGCTGCAGGGGGACAGCCTGCCTCACCATGGTCTTCTCCACAGGCTGCAGGGGAATCTCTGCTCTGGCACCTGGAGCACCTCCTCCCCCTCCTTCACTGACCTTGGTATCTGCAGAGTTGTTTCTCTCATATATTCTCACTCCTCTCTCACAGCTGCAGTTGTGCAGCAGTTTTTCCCCTTCTTTAATATGTTATTGCAGATGCACTACCAATGTCGCTGATTGTCTCAGCTTTTGCCAACAGCGGGTCCATCTTATAGCTGGCTCGAACTGTCTGTGTCCGACATGGGGACAGCTTCTGGCATCTTCTCACAGAAGACACCCTCCAACCTTGCCATGCAAACCCAATACAGCCTGGCTACCTTGACTTGAGTAAAGCTTTTGACACCGTCTCCCGTAAGAGCCTCATAGAGAAGATGATGAAGTATGGGCTGGATGAGTAAACAGTGAGGTGGACTGAAAAATGGCTGAATGGCCAGGCCTAAAGGGTGGTGATCAGCGGCATGAAGTCTAGTTGGAGACCAGTTTTCGGTACCGGCAAGGGAGGGGGAGGTGAGAGAGTGCAAGAGAGACAGTACAGGATTCTTTCTGGATCTCAGTAATAAAGGCACGACAACAAATGGCTTAATAAGATAACTGTTTTAATAAGACAGAAGAAGAATATAGATATCAAGTAAATCTTACATCTTTTCAGATGCTGGGTAAAACACATTCATGCTGGGTAAAACACATTCATGAGTGTCAGATGGAGCCCGGATGGTTTTTCCCACGGCATTTTTCCCACTTCTGCTTTACCTGTTAAAATGTCTTTATCTCAGCCCACGAGTTTTCTCACTTTTACTCTTCCAATTCTCTCCCCCATCCCACTGGGGTGAGTGAGCGAGCAGCTGTGTGGTGCTTAGTTGCTGGCTGGGGTTAAACTGCAACAATGTGAAGGAGACACTTGGCTGTTCCATACTGGATTTATGTTGAGAACAGGCATGGTAAGTGCCTGTATGGTCTGATGGGAGGTACCAAATTTTAGACTGTACTCCTGCTTATGCATTTTAATAAACCTCATACCTAGTGCATTTCTTAGTTAGTTGCCTCTTAAGTAATGATATCAATGCTGCTATAGTATCAACACTGTGAACAACATTCTAATATAATTTACTGTATTTTCAAATGGAGAATAGAATTTGAAGAATTATTTATATTGAGTTAATAATGATCTAAGAAAGATACTTAAGCTTCCATTTAGCTCAGCTGATTTTTAAAATCAGGTGACAGGCATTTATGTTCACACATCTGCTGCTTGATATTATCATCATCATCATCATCATTTCACATGAACATAATTACTTTTTATGTCATGTATAAATTTAAATGCAATCTGTAATGGCATTTGTCGTGGTTTAACCCCAGCCAGCAACTAAGCACCACACAGCCGCTCGCTCACTCCCCTCCACCGGTGGGATGGGGGAGAGAATCAGAAGAGTAAAAGTGAGAAAACTCATGGGTTGAGATAAAGACAGTTTAATAGGTAAAGCAAAAGCTGCGCGCACAAGCAAAGCAAAGCAAGGAATTCATTCGCTACTTCCCATTGGCAGGCAGGTGTTCAGCCACCTCCAGGAAAGCAGGGCTCCATCACGTGTAACGGTTACTTGGGAAGACAAACGCCATCACTCCGAACGTCCCCCCCTTCCTCCTTCTTCCCCCAGCTTATATACTGAGCATGATGTCATATGGTATGGAATAGCCCTTTGGGCAGTCTGGGTCAGCTGTCCTAGCTATTCTCCCTCCCAGCTTCTTATGCACCTGGCAGAACAGGAGAAGCTGAAAAGTCTTTGACTAGTGTAAACTCTAGTCAGCAAGAACCAAAACATCAGTGCGTTATCAACATTATTCTCATCCTAAATCCAAAACAGCACTCTACCAGCTACTAGGAAGAAAACTAACTCTATCCCAGCTGAAACCAGGACAGCATTTTAGCAACTTCTCGGAAGTAAATGTTTACTTTCCATAGCCTGGGTTAAATGATGTTAGCAAGTAAGTATATACTGCATAAAGATGGAAACTGTTATTTTACACTAGACAGGTATTAAAAAGTTAAAAGCCAAAGAAAATTCTTGTCAGTTCTCCACAGAATTAAACCCCAAACCAATCAGAATTTAGGTGTTTTTATGATCTGTAACAAGCTAGGAAGTTAGACTGGACTCATTGACATTTGTGATTCAAAAATTCACGGATGCTTCTCCTCACAGTCCGAATCTCCCCAAGGGACAAACGGAGTATTCAGAGAGTCCCTGAAATGAAACTCAATAGCAACGAAGTCACTATTAAGCAGGTATCCTTTATTGCAGCGCTGGGCAGCACTGGGGATTCTCCACCATAAGTGCTCCTCCGATTTGGTAGACTTTCAGGGATTATATACTATAAAGTCCTACATATTCACAGGATTTCCGAGAATTCATTTACATAAACACGAGATTTTCCTGGAACTTATTAACATATGCAAATGTCCGATCCGCATGCGCAGTCGTCTCCCGTGGTGGTCTTCAGGCGGTCTTTGGGGGTCTTCAGATGAAGGCTCGTAGTCTTCTTCACTGATTGACCTTTGCTTCTGCGCAAACTCAGTCCTAGGATCACGTAAACGGTGTCCTTCAAGGCTGCTGTTGTCATTCTTCTGTGACTTCCTATCTTCCGCGCATTTGTTCTCCCAAGGCCCAGTTGTCTGAGATGGGATTATCCCGGAGCCCCCTTATCTTACAACCATTCTAACTACTCCCTAAATCACAAAGGCCTTTCTTTTGTTTAGTTAAGTGACTAAGATATTTAAATTATCCTCCTTGCCCCTAGGCTTCAATTCTTTCAGGAGGCATTTTGATGCAGTGGCTTTGTCTATCTTGGCTTTAACCCTTTCATTCCCCCCTTTTCTTTAAACTTTGTAAATTTCTTTACAAAGGTCTTAAGTTTTCATATTTTATCACCTTAGGCAAGGCCCAAATTCTCATAGCCAATTTCTTCAGCTTATAGCACAAAGGGCAATTGACAACTGTTAGTATAATAACAAACACCAATAATATCAAGAGTGGGTGGACTAGAACATTCAAAGTTTTCTCTGCAGAGGGTGAGTATCCCAAAAAGATATCCCACCAATGATGGGCGGTATCATCTTTAATTTGACTAGACTGTCCAACAAGTTTGTCCTTAGTTATTACTGTTTTAATGATGGACTCAGCTAGTGTCTTATTTCGTTTCTTTAAATGTTCTCTGAGTTCCTGAGATTGGTTCAAGATTTTGTTTAATTTTTCCAGAGATATGCTTGCACGACCTATATTTCAGCCAAAACATTGCCACTTGTTCTTCTGTATATGCGAACACATAAAGGGAGTGATTAGGTGATATTCTTCAACTACCAATCAGTTATTAGTCACTAAACACACACGTCTGGCATTAATTTCTACAAACATTTCAAACGCATCAGGAGACAGGATTATCCATTTGCAATTGTTAACAGAATGTTCTAATAAGCATGGTTCATAAAATTGAGATTGTTGTCCACATAAGATACCCTCAGAGGTGGTTTCACCAAGATCTAAATCATATGTTCGTCTCAGGTAGTGGCAAAGATTTTTCAGGAATTATACTTAATACCTCACCTTGTTCCGCAGCTCATCTTGCCTCATAATCAGCCAATTTATTTCCCACTTCCCTGTCAGTGTTACCTTTCTGATGCCCTTTGCAGTGCATAATCGCCACTGCTGACAGAAGTTGTACAGCATCTAAAAGTCGCAAAATTATATCAGCATGTTTTATACCTTTCCCTTGAGCAGTCAAGAGTCCTCGTTCCTTCCAAATTGCTCCACGGGCATGGACTACACCAAAGGCATATTTTGAATCCGTCCAAATATTTACTCGCAGCCCCCTGTTCCATCAAAACTGCTTGATATTTCAAGAATCTTGATGGTGAAAGCCAGTGTCCCCCTTTTTGTTCTAAAACGGAGGTTACAGTGTGGGAAGTGTGCACAATCATCTTTTGTCCCAAAGCAAATTTTCGAGCTTCTTGGATAATCAAAACAACGGCGGCCACTGCCCGAAGGCATCCCGGCCATCCTTTGCTTACTTCATCCAATTGTTTAGAGAAGTATGCTACAGCTCGTTTATAAGGACCCAGCTTCTGGGCCAGAATTCCCAGAGCCACTCCTTGCCTTTCATACGAGAACAGCCAGAAAGGTTTCGTTACATCTGGTAGGCCCAAAGCTGGACCCTTCATTAGCTCCAGTTTCACTTCCTTGAATGCCCTCTTAGCTTCATCAGTCCATATTAATTGTGTCTGGCTATTTTTCAACAGTTCATATAGAGGTTTAACCAAAAGTCCATAATTATAGATCCATAATCGGCACCAACCTGTCATTCCCAAAAAGGTTCAAAGCTCTTTTACCGTGGTCGGTTCTGGAGTTCTGCAGATAGCTTCCTTTCGGTCATTCCCAAGCTGTCTTTGTCCCTTAGAAATCACGAATCCCAGGTATATTACTTCCTTCTTCAGGATTTGGGCTTTCTGTAATGAGACTCAATAACCACTTAATCCCAGAAAATTCAACAAGCTCACAGTCCATTCCTTACACTCTTCATCCTTTTCTGTGGCTATTAAGATATCATCCACATATTGCAAAAGAATCCCATTTCCTGGGGGCCTCTCCCAGGTCTCTAATTCCTTAGCTAATTGATTTCCAGAAATGGTAGGGCTGTTTTTAAATCCTTGGGGTAACACTGTCCGGGTCAGTTGGGTTTTTCGTCCTGTATCAGGGTTTTCCCATTCAAAGGCAAATAAATTGCGGCTTTCTGGAGCCAAGGTAAGGCAAAAGAATGCACCCTTTAAATCTAATACAGTAAACCATTCATAGGTTTCCTTTAAACTAGTCAGCAGAGTATATGGGTTTGCCACTACCGGATACAAATCTTCAACTATTTGATTTATTGCCCGCAAATCTTGCACCAATCGATAAGTTTTGCCATCAGGCTTTTTGACAGGCAGAATGGGAGTGTTATATTCTGAAGAGCATTCAATTAATAGTCCAAATTTTATAAACTCTTCTATAATACTTCTTACCCCTCGCCTATCTTCCAATTCCAAGGGGTATTGTTTTACCTTAACAGGTCGTGCCCCTTCTTTGAGTTAACAACAACCAATTCAGCATTTTTAGCCTTTCCTGAGGCCCTCTCTCCTGGGTATACCTGGTCTTTTATTTCTTGTATAATTTCTTCTTCTCTAATTTGGGGCTTTCATTTCATTTGCAGATATCAGATTTCATCCATTTCATGTTTCAGGTGGAAATCATACAAAGCTTGTGACTCCTGGCATCAGGATAAACTTAAAAGTTGGGGTTCAGTTCTGGTTTTAAGTTTTTTCACTGAAAGTGTAAAAATTTCAAAATTATAAATGGTGTGTCAGAAACCTTAACAAATGAAGAAAAGTTATGTGGATGGGTCCACTGAAAAATCAATCATCTGATGCATATGGGGTTGATAAGTATCTGGAACAATATAGTATATGAAATAAGAGAAGCATTGCAGATGGAGTTTCAACAGGCAGATGTTTACAATCACAGGTTAATAAAACCAGCCACCAGTTTTAACACGACAGTTAAAAGATAGTTTTCTGTAACATATTTAAGTATAACTTACAGTTACCCAGAGGCTTTCTTTTTAAGAAGTTCTGTAGTTTGTAAAACGATAATGTTACTTGAAGTTTGCAGGCACCGTACTCTGTTTCGAGCAATGCAGCTGTTCCATATCTCTGTGTTCTTAAGAACCATAAACAATGGATTTTGCAACAAGACACTCTATAAAGAAGAAATACATACTACTACCTAACTGAAACCAACTGGCCAATACCAAAACAAATTCCACATCATCTGTCTGTTCTCTACTGATATTTACTTGGAGCTGTGTGAAACTACTGAAAAATGTTTCCTGTTTTTGCATTGCACATTCAGTTTTCTTTCCCTGCTGAAGCTATACAGCTATATATGGAATAAAACTGCACCACAGCTATATAAGGTGGGAAGGAAGAAAAATTTCTAGTAAAATCAACTCCTGCTACTAGGAAAAGGGAGCACTTTGCTTCTAGATCTTAATGGGAGAGTACTGGTTTTGGCTGGTATGGAGTTAATTTTCTTCATAGCAGCTCATATTGTGCTGTGTTTTAGATTTGTCAACAAAACAATTCTGATAATACACTAATGCTGTAGCTATTGCTGAACAATGTTTGCATAGTATCAAGGCCGCCTCTTTCTCACTCTGCCCCTGATACTTGCGAATATAGATAGAAGCTCCTGAATACTCCCCTTTACCAAACAAAAGCAAATCTTTGAGAATAGTTAAGACACTTGTAAGATAAGAAGCTCCTGAATACTCCCCTTTAGACAGCTAGGCCTTGGGAGAGCAGATATGCGGAACCATGAGGATAAGAAAGTTGCAAGATGACCATTAGACCAGAACAAACCGACCTTAAAGGACATAGTGTACGTGATCCCAGAACTGAATTTGCGCAGAAGTAAAGGTCAGTCAGCGAACACAGTGAAGAAGTCTACGAGCCTTCATCTGAAGACCCCCAAAGACCACCTGAAGACCACCACGGAAGATGATTGCGCATGCGGATCGGACATTTACATATGTTAATGAGTTCATGGAAATCTCATGTTTATGTAGAAGAATTCTCGGAAATCCTATGAATATGTATATTTTCATAGTATATAATTACTGGAAGTCTATCAAGCCTTCAGAGCACTTATGGTGGAATTATCCCCAGTGCTGCCCAGCGCTGCCCAGCGCCGCAGTAAAGAATGCCTGCTTTCTAAAACTTCAAAATTAAGTTTTAGAGAATTATTTTGCCACTTTCCGGTAACACCCGCCCGGTGAATAGACTGGGGGCGGGCAATAGGCTGGGATGGGACACAACCAGGCAGATGACCTGAACTAACCAAAGAGATATTCCATACTATATAATGTCATGCTCACTAATAAAACGGAGAGGAGGGGGATTTTAGGGAGGTTAGACATCTTTTGCTTGATTACCTTTGCATCACTTGTTTTGTTTTGTTTCTCTCTTCTTCCACTTCTCCTTTGCTTATTAAACAATTTTTAGCTCAACCCTTGAGGATTTTGCTTTTACTCTTCCGTTCTTCTTTCCCCATCCCACAGGGGGTGGGGTGGGAGAGTGAGCAAGGGGCCATGTGGTGCTTAGGTGTGTGGATGAACCACAACAGTCCTTTTTGGTGTCCAGTGTGGGGCTTGAAGGGTTTCAGATGATAGATTTGTTTCAAGTGTGCCAGACCGAATTTTTAGCCGTTATAGCTGTTTAGTTATTAATTGACAGGCTTCTGTGCTTGCCATGGGGCTTGCTTGCCTTACTGTGTATTAGAGTCTAGTGCTCGTTAGTGGCTGTTCTTTGCTTTTGCTGCTTGCTGTACTGCTTATCATCTTATTCTGCTCTTACTGGTAACAATTTGATAACAACAATGGCCATATGCCTGGGCTGGCAGATGGCCAGGGCCTTGCTGCTGTTCCTGAACTGCTGTACTGGTGTCCTGGTTTCAGCCGGGATAGAGTTAATCTTCTTCCTAGTAGCTGGTATAGTGCTGTATTTTGGGTTTAGGATGACAATAATGTCGATAACACACTGATGTTTTAGTTGTTGCTAAGTAGTGCTTACACTAGTCAAGGACTTTTCAGCTTCCCATGCTCTGCCAGGTGCACAAGAAGCTGGGAGGGAGCATAGCCAGGACAGCTGACCCAGACTAGCCAAAGGGCTATTCCATACCATATGATGTCATGCTCAGTATATAAACTGGGGGGAGTTGGCTGGGGGGCAGCAATCGCTGCTCGGGGACGAGCTGGGCATCAGTCGGCAGGTGATGAGTGATCGCATCGTGCATCACTTGCTTTGTATATTATTATTGTATTATTATTTTATTATTATTACTACTATTTTATTTCATTTTACTTCAATTATTAAACTGTTCTTATCTCAACCCACGAGTTTTCTCACTTTCACCCTTCCAATTCTATCCCCTATCCCACCGGGGGGGAGGGGAGTGAGCGAGCGGCTGTGTGGTGCTTAGTTGCTGGCTGGGGTTAAACCACGACAACTGGACAGGCTGGAACTCCAGTGTGAACTTGAGTGGAAATGACTGTGACCTGTGGATGACTCCACGTGGGAGCAGGTACTCCTCGAAGGGTCTGTGGCCATGGATAAGTCCATGCTGTAGCAGGTACACCTTGAAGCATCAGTGGCTGTGCACAAGGCCATGCTGGAACACCTCGAAGCATCTGTGGCCGTGGATAAGTCCATGACACAGCAGGTACAACCCTGAAGGGACTGTGGCCCATGGATAAGGCCATGTTGGAGCTGGTTCACTCCTGAAAGGAATGTAGCCATGGATAAGGCCGCACTGGAACAGGTACACCTCCAAGCGACTGTGGCTGTGGCTGTGGCTATGACCCTGGCGGAACAGGTACATCCCTAAGGCACTATTGTACGTGGATAAGTCCTTGCTGGAACAGGGGCAAGGGGAGGAGTTCATTGCAATATTAAACCCTATGGCCTGGTCCAAAGAGACCAGAGGTGGAGATTGTGATGGATATACCTTTAAACTGTTGTAACCCATGATTTGAGTTGCATGTTATGGGAATTACTATAGCAGGAACCACCCAAATGAATGGAGGATGAGCCTCACAAGAAGAAGTGCAAGTGCAGCAGTGACCCAATCTGAGCTGGCTTTGGTGCCGAGTAACTCCATGTAACACATTGCCTCTCCTGTCCTGAGTGACCACCATAACAGATGGAACCCAAGTCATGGACTAAATGAACATTTTATGGGCATTTTATGGACATTTTACAGGGGTGGCCCATAGACTAAGGGGGTCATGGTCAATGAGGATGTATTGGATAGTGTGGGAGCTGAGTGTGACGTAAATTTGATGGAATAAGGGGTGGAGATTGTACTGGTTTTGGCTGGGATGGAGTTAATTTTCTTTACAGTAGTTCTATGGTGCTGTTTTGGATTTGTGATGAAAACAGTGTTGATAACACAGGGATGTTTTCATTATTGCTGAGCAGTGCTTACACAGAGTCAAGGTCTTTTCTACTTCTCACACCAACCCACCAGTGAGTAGACTGGGGGTGAGCAAGAAGTTGGGAGGGGACACAGCTGCGACAGCTGACCCCAACTGACTAAAGGGATATTCCGTACCATATGACATCGTGCTCAGCAGTAAAATCTCTTGCTTGTTTGCCCTTCTGATTCTCTCCCCCATCCCGCTGTGGGGGGGAAAGAGTGAGCAGCTGTGTGGGGCTTAGCTGCCTACTGGGGTAGGGACTTACTTACTTACAAAACCCAGTAAATTATGGGACTATCCAATGTTATAAGTAGATGGAATTCTGAGAGAAAACAAGTCATAATTTCAGTTTTGCTCTCTGGATTAGAGGAATGCTCATCTCGCTTCATCTTTTCATGTCTGATTGATGGGTATGTTGTAAAATGTTAGGCAGCTAGGAAAGACCAGTCCCCATATTAGGAAGTCTGAATATGCTCAGTGCAGTTCCCAGAAGAACCCAGTTTTAACTAGACTTGAAAGAAACTGATTATCCCCTTGAATCTTCACTGGACAGTGTCAGAAATATCATTAGGAAGGTACCACTAATACTGAAGTATTAGCTAAATGGAGCAGCTTCCAAAACAAAGTACCCACACAAAGCTTTGAGGCATCTGTTGGCTGGCTGTACTCTTGGCCACTGGCTACATTCTGCTAAATAGGTGCTAAGAAAACTCAAATAGAGTTAGCACTTGATCTGTGCTGAAAATTGAATGATGTTCCAGCATTACTGTGAAAGAGGCCATTAGTTCAACAAAAGCTATTGTATCATTTCACTTAGACATTTCCCATTGCTGAAATATATTTGAATTAAATTAATTTCTGAATAAAAAAATAATTGGAGATATTAATATGTGACATCAGGGTCAAAGTTTATCATTCTGAATTCTGCTCCTTTCTTTTTTTAAAATAAAAAGAATGAAAATGTAGTTCACTTCTGTCGTGGGTTGATCTTGGCTGGCCACCAGGTGCCCACCAAGCCACTCTATCGCTCCCCCTCCTCAACAGGACAGGAGCAGAAAATACCACGAAAAGCTCGTGGGTTGAGATAAGGACAGGGAGATCACCCACCAATTACCATCACGGGCAAAACAGACACGGCTTGGGGAAATTAATTTAATTTATTGCCAATTAAAAATAGAGTAGGAAAGTGAGAAATAAAAATAAAACTAAAACCACCTTCCCCCCACCCCTCCCTTCTTCCCGGGCTCAACTTCACTCTCAACTCTTCTAACACCTTCCCCTACCCTGAGTGGCACAGGGGGATGGGGAATGGGGGTTGTGGTCAGTTCATAATGCATTGTCTCTGCCACTCCTTTCTCCTCACACTCTTCCCCTGCTCCAGTGTGGGGTCCCACCCACGGGAGACAGGCCTTCACAACCTTCTCCAGTGTGGGTCCTTCCCACAAACTGCAGTTCTTCACGAACTGCTCCAGCATGGGTCCTTTCCATGGGGTGCAGTCCCTCAGGAATGGACTGCTCCAGTGTGGGTCCCCCGTGGGGCCACAGGTCCTGCCAGGAGCCTGCTCCAGCATGGGCTTTCCATTTGGTCACAGATTCCTTCAAGGCACATCCACCTGCTCTGGTGTGGGGTCTTCCACAGGCTGCAGGGTGGATATCTGCTTCACCACGTGTATTGGGTCTGGCTGGGATGGAGTTAACTTTCCCCATAGCAGCTCTGATAGTGCTGCGCTCTGTATTTCTAGCTAGGACAGTGCTGACAACATACCAGTGTTGGCTGCTGCTGGGCAGTGCTGGCACAGCATCAAGGCTATCTCTCCAACCCACCCCACCTCCAAAGGCCAGTAGACTGGGGGTGGGCAAGAGGTTGGGAGGGGACATAGTCAGGACAGCTGACCCAAACTGACCAAAGGAATGAGGGGTAGAGTGTCTGTAAATTGTTCACCTTTGTCGGTGTTGTGATGATGTGATTTTGATTTTGGTGTGAGGAATTCTTTTGTTGATGTAAGTGAAGTTTGTAAAGATTGTAGATTGTGTGATGAATGTGTATTTTAATGACAATTCTTAAATATGTGATTCACAGAGGCAAGGAGTGGAATGTATTCAGTTTACATGGCAATGTTTTGGTAGCAGGGGGGCTGCAGGGGTGGCTTCTGTGAGAAGATTCCAGAAGCTTCCCCCATGTTGGACACAGCCAGTTCCAGCTGGCTCCAAGAAGGACCCACCACTGGCCAAAGCTGAGCCAGCAACGTTGGTAGTGCCTCTGTGATAACATATTTAAGAAAGGATAAAAAAGCACTGCACAGCAGCTCTGAGAGAGAGGAAAGAGAAAAATGTGAGAGAAACAACCCTGCAGACACCAAGGCCAGTGAAGAAGGAGGGGGAGGAGGTGCTCCAGGTGCCAGAGCAGAGATTTCCCCTGCAGCCCGTGGAGAAGACCATGGTGTGGTGGGTTGACCTTGGCTGGCCAACAGGTGCCCACCAAGCCACTCTATCACTCCCCCTCCATCCTATTGACTACTTTCAGTAAGAAAGGCCTGACAACAAATGGCTTAATAAAATATCTCTTTTAAAAAGATAGAATAAAAAGAGGAATATAGATAGCAAGTAAATCTGACATCCCTTCAGATGCTCGGAACCCCGTGTTCATGCAGCATCAGATGGACCCCAAATGGATTTTCCCACACTATTCTGCTTGTATTCCTCTTTTTATTCTATCTTATTAAATGAGCTATTATATTAAGCCATTTGTTGTTGGGCCTTTCTTATTGAGCTCCAGAAAGAACCCTGTACTGTCTCTCTCTCTCTCTCTCTCACTGCCCAGCACTGTGTTGTGTCCCCCCCCGGCCCCTGCTGCAGAACAGGACCCTTTCATCGTTTACCTATTGTACTGTGGATTGAAAATGCAGCTCTTCTATTAAATTCTTGTTTGTTTACCCGCTCACTTGCTTTCAACACCATAGGCCTAATGGACCATACTGGGTCTGGCAGGGATGGAGTGAATTTTCTTCATAGCATAGTACTTTATTTACAAAATATTGAAATATTCTTATTTTAAACAAGCAGTATTGCTAGCACCCCTGCTTGCCACAGGGGCATCCACCCCTTATTCCGTACCATTTACGTCATGCTCAGGTCCCACATTATCCAATACATCCTCATTAACCACCACCCCCCTTCCCATCCTTTGATACAATACACAGATATCATTCCCTTAGTCTATGGACCACCCCTGTGAAATGTCCACCAAATGTCCATAAATGTCCGGAAATGTCCACATAATGTCCACTGAGTTCATTTAGTCCATGACTTTGGGCTCCATCTGTTATGGTGGTCACTCAGGACAGGAGAGGTGGTGTGTTGCATGGAGTTGTTGGGCACCAAAGCCAACTCAGACTGGGTCACTGCTGCACTTGCACTGCTTCTTGTAAGGCTCGTCCTCCATTGGTTCAGGTGGTTCCTGCTATAGTAATTCCCATAACATGCAATTCAAATCGCGGGTTACAACAATTTAAAGGTATTTCCATTGCAGTCTCCACCCCTGGCCCCTTTGGACCAGACCATAGGGTTTAATATTGCAATGAACTCCTCCCCTTGCCCCTGCTCTGGCTTGGACTTATCCACAGACTGCAGTCCCTTAGGGGAGTACCTGCTCCAAGTGGAGCCCTATCTATGAGCCACAGTCTCTCCAGGGGTATACCTGCTGTGGCATAGACTTATCCATAGCCACATTCGCTTTGAGGTACACCTGTTCCAGCATGGCCTTCTCCATGGGCCACAATGCCTTCAGAGATATACCTGCTCCAGCGTGTCCTTACCCACAGCCACAGTCTCTTCAGAAGTAAACCTGCTCCAACATGGCCGTACCCATGGCTGCACCCATGGCTGCAGTCCCTTCAGGGGCATACCTGCTTACCCATGGCCACACGCTTTGAGGTGCTCCAGCATGACCTCATGCACAGCCACTGATGCTTCAAGGTGTACCTGCTGCAGCATGGACTTATCCACAGCCACAGATGCTTCAATGTGTACTGCCTGGGGAAGAGTGGCTGGAGAGCTGCCTGGCTGAAAAGGACCTGAGGGTGTTGGTTGACAGCCGCCTGAACATGAGCCAGCAGTGTGCTCAGGTGGCCAAGAGGGCCAATGGCATCCTGGCCTGTATCAGGAATAGTGTGGCCAGCAGGACCAGGGAGGTGATAGTGTCCCTGTACTCGGCACTGGTGATGCCGCACCTCGAGTACTGTGTTCAGTTTTGGGCCCCTCACTACAAGAAGGACATCGAGGTGCTGGAGTGTGTCCAGAGAAGGGCAATGAAGCTGGTGAAGGGTCTAGAGCACAAGTCTTATGAGGAGAGGCTGAGGGAACTGGGGTTGTTTAGTCTGGAGAAGAGGAGGCTGAGGGGAGACCTTATTGCTCTCTACAGCTACCTGAAAGGAGGTTGTAGCGAGGTGGGGGTTGGTCTCTTCTCCCAAGCAACAAGTGATAGGGCGAGAGGAAATGGGCTCAAGTTGTGCCAGGGGAGGTTTAGATTAGATATTAGGAAAAATTTCTTCCCAGAGAGAGTGGTTAGGCATTGGAACAGACTGCCCAGAGAAGTGGTGCAATCACAGTCCCTGGAAGTATTCAAAAAATGTGTGGATGTAGTGCTTAGGGATATGGTTTAGAGGTGGACCAGGCAGTTAGGTTAACAGGTTGGACTCAATGATCTCAGAGGTCCTTTCCAACCTTAATGATTCTATGATTCTATGATTCTCCAGCGTGGACGTATCTTTGGGCCACAATCCCTTCAGAAGTATACTTGCTGTGACACAGACATAACCATGGCCACAGACGCTTCGAGACATACCTGCTCTGGCATGGGCTTATCCAGAGCCACAGACATTTCGGGGTGTCCTGCTCCTGCTTGGACTCATCCACAGGTCACAGTCCCTTCGACTTGAGTTCACACTGGAATTCCAGCCTGTACAGTACAGCAGCACAGAAACAGCAGCACAGAAACAGCAGCCATGCCCTGGCCATCTGCCAGCCTAGGCACATGGCCATTGCTGTTATCAAAATGTTCCCAGGCACAGCAGAGTAAGATGATAAGCATTACTGCAAGCAGCAAAAGCAAAAAGCAGCCACTAATGAGCACTAGACTCTAATATATGGTAAGGCAAGCAAGCCCCATGGCAAGCACAGGAGCCTGCCGATTAACAGCTAAACAGCAATAAGCTATAAATTCGATCTAGCACATTCCGGTTAAATCTGTCATTATCTCGAACCCTTTGAGCCCCACGTTGGGTGCCGAAAAGGACTGTCTTGGTTTAACCCCAGCCGGCAACTAAGCACCACACAGGTGCTCACTCACTCCCCCTGCAGTGGGATGGGGGAGTGAATTGGAAGAGTAAAAATGAGAAAACTCGTGGGTTGAGATAAAGACAGTTTAACAGGTGAAGCAAAAGTTGTGCACGCAAGCAAAGCAAAGCAAGGAATTCATTCACTACTTCCCATTGGCAGGCAGGTGTTCAGCCATCTCCAGGAAAGCAGGGCTCCATCACGCGTAACGTTTACTTGGGAAGACAAAACGCCGTAACTCTGAACGTTCCCCCCTTCCTTCTTCTTCCCCTGTCTTTATATGCTGAGCATGATGTCATATGGACTTTGGCCAGTCTGGGTCAGCTGTCCTAGCTATGCTCCCTCCCAGCTTCTTGTGCACCTGGCAGAGCATGGGAAGCTGAAAAGTCCTTGCCTAGTGTAAGCACTACTTAGCAGCAACTAAAACATCAGTGTGTTAGCAACATTATTCTCATCCTAAACCCAAAACACAGCGCTATACCAGCTATTAGGAAGAAAATTAACTCTATCCCAGCTGAAACCAGGACAATATATTAAAAACATGCATCAAATATAGAAATAATTAAAATGTTCAACTTCAAAACAAACAGAAAACCCCTCTCAACACACTATGTTGTTGCAAACATTCAAGGACATATGTCTTTCCAGAGCTGCTTGTCCAGGCACAGTGTGGGAGAGATGCACATCTAGATCCTGTCTGAAACAGTTTTGGAGACAGTGAATTGCAGTCTGGCAGTTCTTGTTTCCTTCCATGAACTTCCAGCTCCAGATAGGTGGAGTTTAGGGAGATGAATCCCACTTTGGACCCATTTGTGACTGTGCTACAAGGTCAGTTACAGTCTCATTCAAGACAGGCTTCCTCTGGCAGAACCAGACATCTGCAAAGTAGGTGGAGCTAGTCACCCCAGGCTGTCCTCATCATTAACAGGCACTTTCAGAGCATGATTCATACAGCTTATTTCAGATGCCTACCTTAGCATGAGAAGAATTATCGCCTAAAATTATGTCTATGTTTGGCCAAATGATCCCCACCTCTGATTTCCCTTTGGTCAAGGTGACATCTGATGGGTTGTAAATTTAAAAGTCATCTATGAAGTCCCACATTTTCCAATATGACTAAATGTTTTATACTTTAAGGATTATAAGTTATATACAACTTATGGTTCAAGCTCTGATCTTGATAATTTAGCTGCAGATTCCAGTGGAGCTATTGCATTGCAAGCAGGGCTCTTCTTTCCTAAAGAAATCCAGTGCTTGAATGCATTTAAAAAGGCTAGAGATAGCAACTTTCACAATAGTGTTAGGCAAATACTCTCATGGCATTTATAATGAAAAATGGGAGTATCTTTGTTACTAATGCACATTAGATATTTTTTATATATATACTTGTTACTGTGAGTGCGTGACTAACAATTTATCTGTTGCTTTTATACTACACTATAATATTTCATAATGGAAAAGGATAATGTGTGTGGGTTCTCTCTTAATTCATAAATATTTGTACATTGCTGTTCAGTTTTATAATAATTCTGAAAAAACAGCTAAGTATTCAAAACTGGGCAATTAATTAATTAATTGCAATCTTCATTTTGTTCATGTTTGTAGTCTTTTGTTTTGTTTTGCTAATGGGACTCCTTTCTCTGGCCCATTTGTGTTTCACATGAGAGACTTGTTTTCCCCTGTTCTCTGACAACACAGGACATCTGTTCATATAAATGAAAAAGCTGGTTCAGTTAATGGCATTTCAAACAAGGAAGCGGAGTCTGTACTTTGGCGCTGTACATAAACATAATTTGATGAGGTAACAATGAACTAAACCATATTTGCACAAGCATTTGTAATAATAGCTCACAAGCTTCACAGAATGTTTTATTCCTATTAACTCAACTGCATAATTGTTTTGTCACTTGGTATCTTACCCATCCTATAAATCTTCCTGCTAGATAGGAAATCTAGTACATTTTGCCATCATCTTTCACATTAAGCACACATCTGCTGCTCTACTAGAGGGAAGTAACATCTAAGGATTCTTTAAAATGCTTCATTATTTTTTAAGCCTATACCACAGCACACTAAAATTAAAATTAAAAGCCTTGCACTTTATATTACTTGATGAGCTTTACAGAAATTGTCATAATTGTGTGAGGATTTTTTAATGATGGTTTCTTGTAAAATACCTTTGGTAGTGCAAGATCAAAGCAAAACAGAGATGTCTGCTACAAGATGATAATTCAGGTAAACACATTCAATGATAAAAAATGCAAATGCTGATATGTGACTGACTTTGCTTCTACTTAATGTTTACTTTCCCTACCAAAGCAATGACAAGTTCAAAACAATTTCAGACCTGCTATAAAATAAATCAAAACTGCTATAAGTCATGTCATTTCCATTTTTTTAACTTAACCTAGATCTCAAATGGTAAACATTCCTCAAAGGTTTCATCTAGATACCTTTCTATTGTGCTCCACAAACATGAGAAGGAGCTCAAAAGAAATTATCCCAACTATTTTTTTTTAATCAAACATTAATTAAAACTGTGCAAGAACATACCATCCTTGTTTCCTGTGTGTACTGGTTTTGGCTGGGATAGAGTTAATTTTCTTCATAGCAGCTCATATGATGCTATGTTTTGGATTTGTGCTGAAAACAGTGTTGAGAATAGAGAGATGTTTTCGTTATTGCTGAGCAGGGCTTACACAGAGTCAAGGCCTTTTCTACTTCTCACACTGCCCCACCAGCAAGTAGGCTGGGGGTGCACAAGAAGTTGAGAGGGGACACAGCTGGGACAGCTGACCCCAACTGACCAAAGGGATATTCCATACCATATGACATCATGCTCAGCAATAAATGCTGGGGGAAGAAGGAGGAAGGAGGGACTTTTGGAGTTATGGCGTTTGTCTTCCCAAGTAACCATTACATGTGATGGAGCCCTGCTTTCCTGGGGATGGCTAAACACCTGCCTGCCGATGGGAAGTAGTGAATTAATTCCTTGTTTCGCTTTGCTTGTGCATGTGACTTTTGCTTTACCTATTAAACTGTCTTTATCTCAACACATGAGTTTTCTCACTTTTACCACTCTGATTCTCTTCCCATCCCACTGCATGGGAGTGAGCAAGAGGATGTGTGGGGCTTATCTGCTGGCCAGGGTTAAACCACAACACTGTATGACAGTAACTCTGATTTCTGTGCATATTCTGTATTCCGTAAGTGTGGTCTGTTACTAGAATTTGTCTTTTTAAATCAATAAAATTCCCTTTCTAGGAACTCTAAGTTTGTGAACAATAGAGTCACAGTTGGACACAATCCCACTCTCAGTTACATGCAGGAAGCTCTCATTATATTACACTTGATGCTTGGAGAGTCTTAGAAGGACTGGGATTCCGTGATGCCACATGCAGCACAAGCACAAAGGCAGAGAGATTCCCTGTCTCTGCAGGGTTTACAAGTTAGTTTAAAACAGTATGTACCACATGATGTGATAACACCAAGCAAAGGGGAAGGAAGGTGTGCAGGTAAGTCTTAAAATACTGTAGTTTCATTTACCAATATCACACCTCTACACCATGGGGGTTTTCTGCTATGCTTACAGTGTGTTGCTGCAGAGCATCTCCTTTTTGGATTATTCTAGAGTCATCTCAAAGGTCTATTTTATTCCTGAGGAGGATGGCAGACATGGCTGAAACTGTACTTCCTGGATGTATCTGCATTAGGCCAAATGCCGTAAATCCAAAGTAAGTCCATTGTAGCCTGTAAACTTCTTAGATAGGTGTAACATCTTCACATGACATCTTTCACAGAGCCTAGGGCAACATAAAACATAAGCAATAACGACAGTACAATTAATTACCATTAATCACGATAACCCTGTTTATTCACACATCATGGAAGACTAGTGTCATAGCCAGATTAAAACTTATCCTGAAGAATGCTGCTTGCTATTTACTGTATTTGCCTGTCACACCTGTTTTGTTTTTCTATATCATAAAATATTAATGTTCTTTCTAAAATAGGATTCTCTCTGGATGAGAGCACATTAGCACAAGGAAATGTCAAATAGTCTAATTCAAGCACTTTTAGAAAACAGACATAAAATGGAGACTGTAATAGTATAAGCAGAGAGGTGAAATTACACTCCAGCAGAGAAAGAGAAAAATGGAGACACTGAAACAGTGTGATAGACAGCTAAACAACCATTATATATCTATATTGAAACACACTTATTTCCAATAAGAAACATATATCTACCCACAGAGTCACACAAAACATTATACTAATTTTCATTTATAGGAATCACAGCACTGGCAGGGACTGTCGTTCCCACTTTTTTATGCTGTACAAACACTTTCCCAAAGAGGACAATGTGTTTCTGGAGAATAAGACAGAGCGTCCCTCAGGCATGGTATGAAGCCCTTTTACTAGCAAGGTCATATCCAGCCCTCCAGCAGAGGAGATGGATAGTGCAGGGCTGCCATGGAAGGCAGCAGGATTAGAAAGAGCAATGAAAACCTCAAAAAGTACCAAACATAACTTCTCTGGATACAAATATTTGATGCCTGGGAAGTCTTACAATGGGCTTTTTCAGAGCTAGAAGCATGTGATGGATCCATTTAGAGAACTCCTTTTTAAACAGACATAAAACTCATTTTTTTTAGCCTCTCAGCATTAAGGTGGCAGACACCAAAATCATTATGTATTTGGGTATATAGAAAATTTACATGTCACAGATGAAATTTCTTCTCTGTTTTTGGGGCATATTCAATTGGAATATCTAGATGCTACTCACATCTGGGGGAAAAGGAATCATTTTCTGGTATTTGTTTTTAAATGGTGGGGGGGTATTTTTTTTAACAAATCCTCAAGGAAATGGATCAATAGGTAGCAGGAAGGTTAGGTGATCGAGGGGACACATTAAATTATTGCTTCAGGATTGTTTATATATTTTATCTGTTAACTCCTGTATTTCATTATGTATTGGGTTTGCGTGGCAAGGTTTTGGTAGCAGGGGGGGGCTACAGGGGTGGCTTCTGTGAGAGGATGCCAGAAGCTTCCCCCATGTCCAATAAAGCCAATGCCAGCTGGCTCCAAGATGGACCCGCCGCTGGCCAAAGCTGAGCCAATCAATCAGAGACGGTGGCAGAACCTCTATGATGACATATTTAAGAAAAGGTAAAAAATGCTGTGCAGCAGCAGCCAGAAGAGAGAGGAGTGAGAATATGTGAGAGAAACAACTCTGCAAACACCAAGGTCAGTGAAGAAGGAGGGGGAGGAGGTGCTCCAAGCACCAGAGCAGAGATTCCCCTGCAGTCCATGGTGAAGACCATGGTGAAGTAGGTTGTCCCCCTACAGCCCATGGAGGTCCACAGTGGAGCAGATATCCACACTGTAGCCCATGGAGGACTCCATGCTGGAGCAGGTGGATGCACCTGAAGGAGGCTGTGACCCCACTGAGAACCCGCACTGGAGCAGACTCCTGGGCAGGACCTGTGGACCCATGGAGACAGAGGAGCCCGTGCTGGAGCAGGTTTTCTGGCAGGACCTGTGGCCCCACGGGGGACCCACACTGGAGCAGTCCATTCCTGAAGGACTGCACCCCATGGAAAGGACCCATGCTGGAGCAGTTTGTGAAGAACTGCAGCCCATAGAAAGGACCCACATTGGAGAAGTTCGTGGAGGAGCAGGGGAACAGTGTAAGAGGAAGGAGCGGCAGAGACAACGTGTGATGAACTGACTGCAACCCTCATTCCCCATCCCCCTGCGCCGCTCAGGGGGTGGAAGTAGCAAATTCGGGAGTGAAGTTGAGCCTGGGAAGAAGGGAGGGGTGGGGGGAAGGTGTTTTAAGATTTGTTCTTATTTCTCATTATCCTACTCTGATTTGATTGGTAATAAATTAAATTAATTTTCCCCAAGTTGAGTCTGTTTTGCCTGTGACGGTAATTGCTGAGTGATCTCCCTGTCCTTATCTCGACCCATGAGCCTTTCGTTATATTTTCTCTCCCCTGTCCTGTTGAGGAGGGGGAGTGATAGAGCGGTTTGGTGGGCACCTGACGTCCAGCCAAGGTTAACCCACCACACATTAAATGTATCTCACTATATTAAATACATAAAAATGTATCTCGTATTGTACTTAACATGTCTCATATATGTATCTCTCATCGCAATGTTGTGAGAGAAGGACAACCCCACCAATTAGTGCTATTTTTAACTGATAGCTTAAACAGATACCCCACAAAATGTGCTGGCTGTTGTGAATCCAGTTCTGAAGTGCCCCACACTGTCCCCAAAATCAGGGCAGTAGGGCCAACCATATTGGAGTTGAGAATTGCAAATCTCGTTATGGTGATAACCAAGCCCCTTTGGTTATCTGTCTAGCAGCTCAGGCCCATCTCCCTCTAGCTCCCACCAAATTCACTGAGAGCCCTCAGCTCTGAACATCTCAGAGGCAGTGCCTGAGCAGAGCACAGCCAAGACCTAGAGATCTTGCCCACATGCATTACTTGAAGTAACTTTTCTTCACTGAGAGGGTAGTCGATCACTGGAACAGGCTCCCCAGGGAAGTGGTCATGGCACCAACCCTGTCACAGTTCAAGGAGCATCTGGACAACCTTCTTAGTCATATGGTTTAGTTTTCAGTAGTCCTGCAAGGAGCAGGGAGTTGGACTTGATGATCCTTATGGGTCCCTTCCAACTTGAGATATTCTATAATTCTATGAAGTATCTGCTTAATCCCACTGACTCTCCAGGTGCTTAAGCACTTTTTAAAAGTTAAGCGAGTATTCTTCCTGAAACAGGGTTGTTTTCCTGAGTTGGAGTCTTCAACTATTTAAAGCAGACCTTGATACTATTGTAAAAACATGTTTATGAGAGTACGTGTATTATGCATTTGAAATTAGGTTCTGCTTTTGTAGGCTTAATGTATTAATTGATTGCTTCTTTTTCTCAGATTATCTGAAGAAGGTAGATCAAACCACAGTCTAATGTATTAATAACTCAATTGTTTGAATATTGCTCTTGGTTGAGTATTTCTTATTCAAGGAAAAAAAACCCAAACAATTCTGGGGGTCTTCATGTTCCTTGTACTGCAGGGTGGGCAAAATAAAATCAGGAGGCAATGTTTCTAAAATAAAACTGTAAAAACTTATTATGAGTCAAAGATGTTTTGCCTGAAGCTAGCAACCAAGGCAGGTGGAAGAAGTGAATTCGTCTCTCTTTCAAAATTTGTTTCTTTTCCACCTACATTCCTCCTTCAGAGTTCCATATAGGTTCCTACTTTAGGTATCATATGCAGAAAAGTCAGTGAACTGTAGGAAAGACTTAAATAGTGAGCTCATCTCTGCTAATTCAGGATTATTGTCGACTGTCTAGTCTATTTTTTCCCCTGTAGTTAGTTACTTTTTTACCCTCCTTTTAAAATGGAGCAAATTCAACAGTGCAGAATGCATAATTGAGAAAATATCCTGGTGGTGGGTTGACCCTGGCTGGCAGGTAAGCCCCCAACCAGCTGCACGCTCACTCTCCCACAGCAGGATGGGGGAGAGAATCGGAACGGGAAAAGCAAGAACACTCAGGGATCGAGATAAAGGCAGTTTAACAAGTGAAGGGGGAAAAAAGAAAAAAACAAGTGATGCAAAATCAATCATTCACCACCAGCAGATCAATGCCCAGCTAGTCCCCAAGCAACAGCTACCTTGGAAAAATGCTCCCCCCCCCCCCCCCCCAGTTTTATTGCTGAGCATGACATCATATGGTATGGAATATCCCTTTGGTCAATTGGGGTCAGCTGTCCCAGCTGTGTCCCCTCCCAACTTCTTGCCCACCCCCAGCCTACTCCCTGGAGGGACCGAGTGAGAAAGAGAAGGCCTTGATGCTGTGTAAGCACTGTTCAGCAACAGTGTCATGGTTTAACCCCAGCCAGCAACTAAGCACCACACAGCCACTCACTCACTCACCCCTGGTGGAATGGGGGAGAGAATCGGAAGGGTAAAAGGGAGAAAACTCGTGGGTTGAGATAAGAACAGTTTAATAATTGAAGTAAAATAAAATAGAATAGTAGCAATAGTAATAATAAAATAATAATACAATAATAATATACAAAGCAAGTGATACACTATATAATTGCTCACCACCCGCCAATCAATGCCCAGCACGTCCCCGAGCAGCGATTGCTGCCCCCCAGCCAACTCCCCCAGTTTATATACTGAGCATGACATCATATGGTATGGAATAGCCCTTTGGCCAGTCTGGGTCAGCTGTCCCGGCTGTGCCCCCTCCCAGCTTCTTGTGCACCTGGCAGAGCATGGGAAGCTGAAAAGTCCTTGACTAGTGTGAGCACTACTTAGCAACAACTAAAACATCAGTGTGTTATCAACATTATTCTCATCCTAAATCCAAAACACAGCACTATACCAGCTACTAGGAAGAAAATTAACTCTATCCCAGCTGAAACCAGGACAGTCCTAGAGCAGGAAAAATTAATTCTTCCGCTGAGAAGGCAGCATGCAGATTGGAAATAGCCTTTAGGTACTGACTGCGTCCCTCTCACCAGGAGAGGCCATGTGAGTCTGGCAGCCTGCAGGTATCACAGGCTTGGAGATGAGTGCCTCTCTCGAGGCACAAGGCCCTTCAGGCTCAAGTCCTTGGTAGGCAGAGGCTAATGAATAACGGAGCATTGCTTTAGTGATGCTGTCAGAAATAAATACTTCATATACCTTTGCCATGATGGCAGTAAATTATGTGGAGGAATTTTTATTGTGTCACTTGAGGTGAATTAAACACATGATTGTGTGTTTAACGAACAATGCATTGGACAGAATCCTACCACCATAAGCGATTCTACAAGGAGTCTGTCAAGATGTGTCATGAGCTGATTCCTTATATACACTTGCGCCAACACCAGTGAGTGTTGGCATGGGACACCTCAGCTGGGCACTGGGTCCATCCCCCAGCTCAGCTCTGCTTCCCAAATTTGGCCCAGGATGGCTACAAACAATGCTCCTTTCTTATCCCATCACCAAAGGAAACTTCACTCCTTTACAGGAAGTAGTTCTGTCTCTGGTATTCCTGCTTCCAGACAGTTTAACCTCTTCTGCAGTTAGGCCTTCTTGCCCTCCAGGCCAGATCATTCCTTGGTCAGGAATTACCATTGCTGAGCACTTAAAATTTGAATTTCCCCTTCAGTGAAAAAACAAAGATGATCCAGCAGTTTTGGATTCAACCCTGAACAGCAGCCCAGGTCAGAGTGTACAGAGATAAGGCTCCTCCAGACTATTGCCAGGATCTGAGCTAGGTTTCAGGACTTTTATCTGGTTGTTTGTCCCTTTTTACTCAGTCCTCTTGCTGTGATGGTTCAAGCATGCCTGTGTGTAAGGCGGCTGCTGGCTCCTGGCAGGCTAAGGGTTCTGCTCTCAGCTTGCGACTAGCCTCATGGCCCAGTTTCTGGGTCCCACCTGGGCTTACTCTAGTCTGATCTGGGGTGGCATTTCCATTTAATCTGTTCCGGAGGCAATACAGGATGCAATTGTGGACAGAGGATAGCTGGGGAAGTTCACTTCTTGGCATAGCAATTAGCTAGCCATTTTCCTACAGTACTGCCAACACTTGGAGTCTGGATGGTGGTATCTCTTCAGCTAAATTACTTGGAAATATTTTTTCCCAACTAGAACGCTGTGTATGATTGGTAACTCTGGTTAGAAAAGCCATGATATTTATTCATAGTTCTTTGTTATTTTAGATATGCAACTGTTTACATCTAAACAAAACACAGCTGAGCTCAACTCAGTGTAAGGAAACACAGAGGGTCAAATTCAGATCTGACTTACTGATTATGAACAGCTCGCATGGCAACCATTTCATTCATACAGAATAGCTATTGCAAATGTATACATCTAATTTTATTTTACTTGCACCATTTTTACCCAGATGTAATTTTATTGACTTCAGTAGAAATAAGTCAACTTTACATTAGTGTGATGATGAACAGACTTTGGCCCAAATAATCAGTATTGGATGTAGGATTTTTAGATAAAAATCTCCTGAATTTCTTTCACCACAGTAGAAAAAGAAAGGAGCTATTTTGGCATATGCTTTCCAAACACAAATTAAATCCTAGTTCCAAACAAGCAAATTGATAAATTACATTACTCTCAAATAAATCTAGTCTAAAGTGGACATTTTATCTTAAGGAAAAGGAAAAAGATGGAGAGAATAAGTTATTTTCTTTAGGAGATCAAAACATGTTGTGGAAAACAAGAAAATAAACTTAAACGGTGTTGTAATCCCCAAAGAAAAACCTCCAGTAATACTGTGCCCACAGCAGATAGCTCACAAACATGTAAATAATTTTATCTATAAATAATGCAAGATTACAAGAAATTGATTTAAATAGTTTTATTCTGACTTAAACAGCATGATTTGATAAAACAAAATTATGACAGACTAAGAGTCCAGCTTGATAAAAACTTTTAGCTGTGATGATTTGAAAGGATTATTTTAGGAATGAGAAAGAAGAAAGGAAGAGAGAAAGAAAGGAGAGACAATTGCTGCTTGGTAATAGGAAAACAAAGATGGAGAATCATGCCTACTCTCATAACTCCAGTATTGTCACATTAAAGCATCATCATATGAAAAGGGGGCATATTATACACGCACTCTTCAACTCAGATTAATTCTTGTGAAGGTTTCTGAGCATTTTATTAAAGCAATGCTTCCTAATATAGTTTTTTCTAGGCATTTGTACTATGCTCATTGGTATGATAGCTGAACTTTTGAAGTCTGTGTTATAGTTTCTTAATTATAGTCTCAATTTGATACCTGATTATATGGCAATGGAAACCATTACCTTTAAAAAACAGCACTCCCTGTAGCAGATCTGTTAGGATGTGTGGAGCAGCAAGCCACTACGTCTGGTACCAGGTTACACAGCTTGCGCTGACATTACCCCCTCTCCTCACCCTGCAACAAGCGCTCCACAAACACCAGTACATTGGGCTGCGCAAGGTGCTATACAGACAAGACCTACGCGGGGAATATCCATCACCTAGCTCTCCATCCTTGGCCAGTGCAGCAAGTGGTCTGGCTATGCCAGACACCCTCAACTGGTGCATCTAGCTCCTCAGATAGCTGCATCATGGCCACATACTGCTGTGCTCCCAAGAGAAGTATACCTTACTCGTGACTTCCCCAGAGAAGAAACATTGCATGACCACAGCATTCTGCACATACAGACATGTCATGCAACACATATGTATAGTGGGTATTGTGTCAGCCAGTTGTACATCAGTGATAGGATAAGAGGCAGTGAACACAAACTGGAACATAGGAAATTCTGATTATATATACAGATATTTTTATTATTTTTTTTTTTTACCATGAAGGTGAGCAAACACTGGCACAGGTTGCCCAGAAAGGTACTAACATCTCCATCCTTGGAGCTATTCAAAGCTCGGCTGGACATGGCCGTGAGCAGCCTCATCCAACTGCTCTGAGCACAGGGTTGGACAACATGGCCTCCAGAGGTGCTTTCTAACATAAAATATTCTATGATTCTGTGAATTATTTTAATCAGAATAGTGTGTGTAGCACTTTCAATTGGCATTCACATATAAATAATGTGCAGCTCCCAGGACAATTCTGCCTATGAGTTTTCCCACCTTTCCTCATATTACAGCACTGAACAGCCTTGAGCTGTGTCTTTGGCTGTGGCTGGGGCAATGGTTTCAAGCCACAAACATTTACTGTCCAGTAGGCAGATGAATGTTCCTCATACTCAACAAAGTTGATCCAACTGTGCCAACTAGTAAGGTTCTCTGGTGCCCTCCCCACCATTTGGTAGCTGCAGTTAGTCTGCACTAAAGCTGATTTTCTTCATGATCCCTTTTGCAGAATCAAGCTGGCTCTGCATCAGTAGTACACATAGTGGTATCCATCCCAGCATCTACAGTGACAGCTATCAGTCACGCTGAACCATGCCATATTGTACATCGGCTTTTCTTCTTCTAGCTGCCAAGTCATATAATTACAATCATAATTCTACAACCATTTAACTCACCTGACATGCAAGGAATAAACAGTAAATCGCTCTGCAGGTTTGTACAACCTTCTATGTTCACCAAAACCAGGAAACAAACTCTTTTTTCTTTAACACCCTACATAAATGGATCAGAACCTATGTGCCCAAAGCAGGAGGCTTTGTGCTAGACCCTGAGGAAGCAGGAAGGGCTGGGAAATCTTGGCTTGGAAAACTGGAGTCTTCTATTTAGCGACAGGTCAAGAATAGTTCATATAGCTAGGATATAAGTGCTTTTTTATACTTTTAATTTTAACCTCAGAGGTGTCATCTTTGCAGTGGGTGGGGGAGTGGAGGGAGAGGAAGGAGAAAAAAAGAGAAAGAAAGCAAAGATTTTATTTGCTTTACAGGAACAGCATAACTAATCTCAGAGTCACATTACTATTACTAGTAAGAGGAGATCATGAATTGATGATTATTAGGATCTAACCAGAGTCTTGTAGGTTAATTTCAGTTAAGATGATTATTTTAATCTTGTGGTGCTCCATTTGCAAAAATCACTTTTGCTGGATTTTTCAATCAGATCATATCAGGCCTCCACTTCCCTCCATAAACATTTATTTGTTAAGAAGTAACCATTTCTATATGCCTACTTCCAAGTCATCTGATATAGCTCTTGAGCTCTGCAAGGCCATTATCAAAACTATAGCATGAAGGGACACCTGCAAACACACAGAGAGTGAGAAACATGCTGTACAACAAATGCCCTTCATTCTAGGAATTATAGATGCTGTCATAAAGATTTCTGCTCCTTTCCATCTCTTTGTGCCAGGTCATAAAAGCACAGCAGTGATTCCAGAGTATGACCTATTATATGTATTAGTAATTATTAGGCTTTTCAGACTACAGACCAGAAGAGCATGAGACTCTTAATTATAAAACCATAATAGCTGACTTCTTGTGCTACTTTATAAGTAGCACTATCAATTTCAGTACAGAATGGTTCCATATAGCATATTTCCAAGGACTTGTACACTCCAAAAGAAGGCGGTCTAAAAAAGTGCAGAAGGACCATGGCAATGATATCCTTGACAGGAAGCAAGTAAATTTGCAATTAAGCATGTAAACAAACAAGTCCATTATTACCAGTGCCCCCGTCTAATCGTGACCAGAATAAACAAAATATAAAAGATAGCCCTTTCCCCAAAGAGCTTACAATTTTAAAAAAGGAAAAAATGGGTAGAGATGGGTAAGATGAGTGAAAAACGAGCCATTATTGCTCAGCGTGGTAAGTAGCAGGCATCTTGCCAAGGCCAAACAAAATCATCTCAGGGACTGCCTACCTATTGAGTGCCATTTTCAGATAGTGAAGGTACAGGCCTAGAAAGTTCACTGCACATATCTGCTTTCCACAGATTTTTCCCAGACTGTGTGCAGTGCAGTTCCTAAAACTTCTTCAGCGTAATATATTGAGAGGGTTGTCGGGTTTTTTTGTTATCAGTGGCTGTTTCTTGCTAAGATACTTTTAGGTATTAGTGGCAAAAAACATCCCCTTGTGACAGAGTGGCATGATGCATATTAATTGATACAGTTAAGTTTTGTAGCAATTTATTTATCATAGTTTTCTGATGCTTTTTACTTTAAAAAAAAATGGAAACAGCCTGCAGTCCTATGAGTCTTTAGAACAGGCTTAATTCCCGTTCAATATTAGGTTCAGTAAGTGAAAAGCTGAACAGTGTGTACTGCTAATTACAGTGTAAACATTTGATAAATATTCCTTCTTTTTATCCTTTGCCCTTTTCAAAAATGAAAGGTTTTAATTTACATGTACAACAGTTCCTAATTGCCTCTTCACAAAACCTGCTTGTTTTATATATTTTCAATTTTCTTTTGGGAAGAGGCGGAGCACATGAAAAGAGAGCAACGTTTCTACCCTCATCTACATATCTTCTGTAAAACAACACTCCCTTCAAAATCACCCCCCCAACTTCCTCCCCACAAAAAAATAGAGCCACAGCCAAGATTATGCATCCACTGGTGAGCTCAAGTGATAATTCTACTGAACTGCATTTTTAATTATAGAATAGTTATCTGTAAACATATGCGTGCATACATATGTACACACATATTTTGTGCAAAAGCATAGTTTATTTGCTTTTCTGTTTTATAACTAACTTGAGGGGGTGGTTTGTTTTTTACAGCAAAGGATGGCTGCAGGAATGGTTATGTTTGGGCTCCATATGCAGGTTCCAGTCATATAGTGAAGCTGGACAATAAAGCAGGGAAAAAACAGCTGATGATACACAAAAAGGATTGTCTAGACAGTGCCCCATCAGTCTGGCTAAATTTGGTGCTGGCATTCCAAAGAGACTGTAATATAATTGTTCTGGTGTCTGTGTTCATTCCTCCTGTCAAACAACATCCCAAATATAGATCCTTTTTTCAATATAATAGGCCCAAACTGTACCATTAGATGGAAGCAGCTTTGAAACAACAACCTAAGCAAATATCTCCTAATGCACAACCCCCCTGTTCTTTAATTGATGGAAGGAAAAAACACATCATTCTTTAATCAAAATGGAATTAATTTGATTTTCAAACAAAATACAATGATTTTAATTAAGAAACAAAAAATAATTTGAGAAAAAAAATCCTGAAAATATAGTTTTGCATGGGCACAGAGCAAAGACAACTTTGTCCGATGTGGTGGTCGGAGGCTGTCTTGGGCTCAGCGACCATGAAATGATAGAGTTTTCAATTCTAGGAGAAGTAAGGAAGGGGGTCAGCAAGACCGCTACCCTGAACTTTAGAAGGGCGGACTTTGGCCTGTTCAGGAGTCTGGTTAACAGAGTCCCTTGGGAGGCAGTCCTGAAGGGCAAAGGAGTCCAGGAAGGCTGGATGTTATTCAAGGAGGAAATCTTAAAGGCACAGGAGCAGGCCGTCCCCATGTGCTGCAAGTCGAGCAGGCGGGGGAGAAGACCAGCCTGGCTGAACAGAGAGCTTTGGCTAGAACTCAGGAAAAAAGGAGAGCCTACCACCTTTGGAAGAAGGGGCAGGCAACTCAGGGGGATTACAAGGATGTTGTGAGGTTATGCAGGGAGAAGATCAGAAAGGCGAAGGCCCAGCTGGAACTTAAACTGGCCACCGCCATTAAAGACAACAAAAAAAGTTTTTATAAATATGTTAGTGACAAAAGGAGGGCCAGGGAGAATCTCCCTCCTTTGTTGGATGCAGAAGGTAACCTGGCCACGAAGGATGAGGAGAAGGCTGAGGTACTTAATGCCTTCTTTGCCTCAGTCTTTAATAGTCAAGCTAGTCATCCTCGGGGTTTTCAGGCCCCTGAGCTGGGAGATGGAGATAGGATGCAGAGTGAAGTCCCGGTTGTCGAAGAGGTGGCAGTCACCGACCTGCTCCTCCACCTGGATGCTCACAAGTCCATGGGGCCAGACGGGATCCACCCGAGGATACTGAGGGAGCTGGCCAAGGAGCTGGCCAAGCCACTCTCCGTTATTTATCAGCAGTCCTGGTCAACCAGGGAGGCCCCGGATGACTGGAAACTAGCAAACGTGACGCCCCTCTACAAGAAGGGTCGGAAGGAGGATCCCGGGAACTACAGGCTTGTCAGCCTGACCTCGGTGCCAGGGAAGGTCATGGAACAGATCATCCTGAGTGCCATTATGCAGCAAGTGCAGGACAACCGACGGATCAGGCCCAGCCAGCATGGGTTTATGAAAGGGAGGTCCTGCTTCACTAGCCTGGTCTCCTTCTATGACAAGGTCACCCGCTTAGTGGATGAGGGGAAGGCTGTGGATGTTGTCTACCTGGACTTTAGTAAGGCCTTTGACACAGTCTCCCACAGCATTCTCCTGGAGAAGCTGGCTGCACACAGCTTGGATGGGTGCACTCTGCGCTGGGTTAAAAACTGTCTGGACGGCCGAGCCCAGAGAGTGGTGGTGAATGGAGTCAAATCCAGTTGGTGGCCAGTCACGAGTGATGTTCCCCAGGGCTCAGTACTGGGGCCGGTCCTGTTCAATATCTTCATTGATGATCTGGATGAGGGGATCGAGTGCACCCTCAGTAATTTTGCAGATAACACCAAGGTGGGTGGGAGTGTTGATCTGCTGGAGGGTAGGAAGGCCCTACAGAGGGACCTGGACAGGCTGGATCGTTGGGCCGGGGCCAACTGCATGAGATTCAACAAGGCTAAGTGCCGGGTCCTGCACTTGGGTCACAACAACCCCATGCAAGGCTACAGGCTTGGGGAGGAGTGGCTGGAGAGCTGTCTGGCTGAAAAGGACCTGGGGGTGTTGGTTGACAGCCGCCTGAACATGAGCCAGCAGTGTGCTCAGGTGGCCAAGAGGGCCAATGGCATCCTGGCCTGTATCAGGAATAGTGTGGCCAGCAGGACCAGGGAGGTGATAGTGCCCCTGTATTCGGCACTGGTGAGGCCGCACCTCGAGTACTGTGTTCAGTTTTGGGCCCCTCACTACAAGAAGGACATCGAGGGGCTGGAGCGTGTCCAGAGAAGGGCAAGGAAGCTGGTGAAGGGTCTAGAGCACAAGTCTTATCAGGAGCGGCTGAGGGAACTGGGGTTGTTTAGCCTGGAGAAGAGGAGGCTGAGGGGAGACCTTATCACTCTCTACAACTACCTGAAAGGAGGTTGTAGCTAGGTGGGGGTCGGTCTCTTCTCCCTAGTAACAAGTGATAGGACGAGAGGAAATGGCCTCAAGCTGCGCCAGGGGAAGTTTAGGTTGGATATTAGGAAAAACTTCTTCACCGAGAGGGTGGTCAAGCATTGGAACAGGCTTCCTAGGGAAGTGGTTGACTCTCCATCCCTGGAGGTATTTAAAGAACGGATAGATACAGTGCTTGAAGACATGGTATAGATGGACTTGGCAGTGATAGGTTGACGGTTGGACTCGATGATCTTAAGGGTCTTTTCCAACCTTGACGATTCTATGATTCTATGATCTTTTTCTGTATGTTTATTAACCACTCAAAGAAAATTTAACAGAAACTCAGAGATGTGAAAATGTAATGATAGCTATGAAACATAAATTCTAATGAAGGAAAAAATGTAATAAAAAAAGAAAAAAGTGTTAATGAGCAAAAAGCAAGGAAAAATGCTGCATTTTACCCTCTCACAATTAAAAGGAACCAGAGGCTATTTCTTTAATTTCTGTAAGGAGGCTATCTTATTTATTTGGATTTTTTTGTTAGTTCAAAAAATATTTGATAAATACTAGAAGCTTAAACTTATCTTGATTAAAACTTTTTTTAAAAACTTATTTTGTAAAAATCTGTGAAAAACCTGTAATAATCTATGAACATTTTATCAAGGAAATCAAGCACAAATTTGGAGCTTCAGAGAAACAAAAAAGGAATTAAGAATATTGTTTGTATCACAGATGTCCACAGACACAAACATAGAAGTCAAAATGTGCAAATAAAATGCAAAGAAGCAAAATCCCTACTTTAGGAAAGTAAAATACAGAAAATATGTTTGTAATTTAACCATATTTAAAGTTATGTATTATCTTTTTTGCTCTTTTGTTCTTTTATTTCAAGAACAATTTATTTCAAGACCTTTAGATGTAAATAGGAGTGAAACATGATTTTAAATATTTTAAAGAAATATTATCTTGACTAACTAAAGAGTGTGACTCTCAAAGCAGAATGATAGCTATTTATATTACACATTGAGAGTCCACATATACTGCAGTTCATGTCAATGGAAAAAGCCACACTGTCTCACAGTGGGGCAGTATCTGGAGCATATCTTTGCATGACCATTTTACCAATGTTGTAAGCAAATAATCTAGAATTCTTCCCCCATCTGCAGTTCTTCCTCCAGTCTTGCAGTTCTGACAAATAGTAGCCAGAAGTCTAAAGTATGCCAATAACCCAAATACTAGGCATACATTACACCCAAAAAACATCTCCCCCCAAACACTAGTGCCTCTCATTCCTTAAGTTTTCACTATAGAAACTTTGGTTCCAGCAACTTTTGCAGGCTGAGTGATGGAAAGGACAGAGAGGAAACTCAAGTAACAGGAGGGGAGTGTGAGCTGGGGAAAGATACCCCCCCCCCAACTCTGCCCAGAAATGCGTTGGAAGTAACAGGCTGAACCACAGCTCACGCACTGCAGTATTAAAACCTAGATGTCGCCCACGGAGAACTACAAGGACTAAATGAAGATATATAAATAAGGACAAAAATCAAGTGAAGGTTTAATGTTAGGGTCACCGGCCAAGCTGGCAGCCACAAAGAGGCCGCCCCACGGCGGGGGGGAGGGGAAGGCGAGACACCTTGCTCTCCCTGGGCTGTCTCGGGGGTGCGGCGGGTGCACCGCTTCTCCCTGCGCGCAGGGGCGGGCTTCGCCTCCAGGGCTATAACGCTCCACCAGGGCTCGGGTCAGTGGGTTAAAAGGAGCGTCGGGGCGGGGCTCGGGGTTTGGGGATGCTGTGCTGTGGCTGCTTGGAGGCTGGGCCGGGGGGGGGTCGGGCCCTGGGAAGGGGGTGGGTACTGGACACGGGTCATCTCCAGCCCGGCGCAACGCTGCTCGGCGCAGCGCAGCGTCCTCCGGGCTGAGGGAGCGGGGCTGGGGAAGGCACTCTGCAGCTGCCCCACGCGCACTTGAATAAAGGAGAACTTTTCTTTTGGGAGAGGGCGAGATCTGTGAATACCTTGCTCAATAAGAGATGAGGCATATTGAAAACTATATTAAATTACCCTGATTAACAATTTATCCACGAACAGGGAAGCTTTGGAAGATCTCTATAGGCAGGGCTGGGGGCTATTCATCGCAGCAGCTAAGAGGTCGAAAGGTTTCTGAAGTTCACAGGCTCAGAGTCTTTGTTATGCTAACAGACAATTTCAAATCAGCTGCCTGCTGGAGCGTGAAATATAAATGATTCCTTGAGAATTGCCAATAAGTTGTCGCTCTTGTTCTCCAAATACTAGGACAAGCTGCTAATTTTTAGCAGGCCCTTTCTGCAACATCACAAGTCCTAAATGAATGCCTTTGTAGTTCAAATAATCTTTTTAAGGAAGCTGTCCTACCATAATAGCCCAAATGTATTTGGTTTTGACTACAAAATGAAAATCGGGAGTTCTCTGAACTTGACTTTTCCCGTGCTGGAGGTGTTTGGGAAGGGTGGGAGAATGTTAGCACTCAGGAGGCCCAGGGCATTAATGCTATAGACTGGGAGTTACTGAGAGCCAAAGGTTCAATCCCCCACCCCTGCTCTGAAAAAAGCCCAGGACAAGATTTACATGTCTCAGCAGACTCTAAAGCTACCTGCCTCCCTTTTCACCGGAGAAGCAATTTAGGTATGATTTAGGGTACTTCGAGATAAAGGGCATACGATAGCCCCCCCCCCGCCTGTGAAATACTACAATCCCGCAGCCCCACTGTTTCTGGTGAGCTTCCTGCAGAAGCCACGTGTATCTCTTGGGCAGGATGGTGAATTACCTGAGAAGAATCCGGCTTTGCCACCTATAGCTGAGAGCAAGGACATGAGGGAGTTGAACTAAAATAGTTCACAAGGTCTCAGATTTGAAGTCTGGACACAAAGAAATATATTCATATAATTCTGCAGAATATCATCGACAATACCATTAAGAGGAGAAAAATTAGTTTTATACACAAGGAAATCAATCTGTTAGAGGGTGTGATCTGCTCTTATTCAGGAAAGAAGAAAGCCTCCCTTATGAATCCGTACGACAGCTGACGAGGAAAAGGCAGGCGCGCAAGATTACGGCGGAGGTAGTCTGGACTGGTAGAGCGCAGCTCCGCGGAACCCGCCGCCGTGCTGCCTACCCGCGCTGGCGGGGAGGGGGGGGAAGGGGAGGGGGAAGGGGGCAGGGGGCGCTTCCGCCTCCGCAGAGCTTCACTTCTGCCATGGCGCCCCTGGGACGGAGTAACTTTTTTCTCATCGCATAACAACGGTAGATAAAAAAATTAGATGTGAGACTAATTTGCTTACACTGGAAATAAAAATACTGTCCCCTCTGACCAACGAAGGCACACATGCACATATTTTTTTCAGGGTTAAGTTTTATTAAAAGAGGATTTTTTTTGTGTCATAGGTTCAGGCTTATCTGATAAATAAGCACGGAGATTCCTTTTTGTCGATTCCTGTATTGATACACACTGGAAAGTGGTTTATTTCGGGGTCGGGAGGCAGAGTTGAGCGGAGAGGTGATAATTGTTTTCCTCCTAATCCGCAATTATTTTCCCTTTTGGAAATTAATCTTGTCAATTGTTGTCTATAAAGCTTTTAAAAGATTCTCCGAAAACAAGAGAAACAAAAGTTTCGTTTATGCTAATTTGCAAGAGAAGAAAGAGGACTTCTTTCTTTCTTTGACCGGATATATGTGTGGGGGATATTATTCTGAAAAAACAGAATCACGAATTAGCCATGTCCTCAGATTTATTAATAACACTTAACACTTCCAACGCGCTTTGCATTTACAAAGAGCTGAGCAAACACACACTAATTAGGGTTGCTATTTTGTTTTACATTTTGAGACTTTTTTAAAGGGAAAAAGTTTTCAATTTTCCTGCAAGTTTTCAAACAAATAAAACCCCACTACGTTCTACTACATACTATTGAAAGCTTGTTGGTAAATTGCCAATAGTGGCATAATCAATAACCTCTGCAACTGCTAATTTTGAACCAAACAGTCTGTATGCTAATGACGATGCTACTGACGGCATTTATTTCATTGACAAATAACTTCACTCCCTGGTGACAGAATTTTGAGCTCTAGAGTTTTGTTTTCTTTCTTTAAAAAGAAGCTATAACAATGCAGAAATTGTATAATAGTAGGTCATGTAATTATTAACTTATATAGTAAACAGAATTTGTAGGGAAAAAATCTTTTTTGAGATGATCGTTAGACAATAGTTTTAGTACAAAGTTAGGAATTGTATGAAATATTCCTTTTGATCAACACATTGAAATAGAATCGACATTAACAGGAACTAATGCTCTTAAGTTTTTTCCAGAGATAATATAAACAATTTAAACAGTAAATAAGTCTTTCAATACATATCAGCAATATTAGACAGCATTAAGTTAATTTGGAAAAGGGAGCATCCAGCAGTTTTTTGTCATTCCTGAATGGTATACCTGCATGCTAGCTTGTAGACAAATTAATCTCGTTCACAAGAATAATATTTTGCTTACATATTTGCTTTTTGTAAATACATTTCAACAGAGAACCATACAATGGAAAAAATGTTTCATTCATATGTTTGAGTATTTACTATATACTCACCTATTATATAAAGGCAGATATCGTTTGCTTGTAACCAGTAGACAGTGACTGCCTGAATGCCAAAGGGAAATGCAACTATTTTCTAGTATATGCAATTATGAGATTATGTTTTTACATATCAAGTACTATCTTTGAGGCTGATTAAGGTAAAAGGTAATATCACAGCAAAAGAAAGACTGTGTGGAAAAGAACCAAGGAGAAAAAGTGCAAGATGACACCAACAAGATGGCTACCTTTTCATTCTTTCTCTATGATTATAGTAAAATTTCTATAATAAAATTAATGTAAAATGTTTTTTAGCAAATTGCTTTCTCCTAGCACATCTGCAAACTAATAAAATGTATTAAGCACGTTTAGGCTTATATAAATACAAGCAAACATTATATATATACACACATACACATTATATATATGCATATATATGTCTGAAGCAATGCCTACTGCACATGTTAGTCATCACGCTAATATCTACAAGTCTGAGTGCATGAGAAAGGCAGTAAGATATGGAAGAATATGTAAGACAAAAGAGAACAATATGAAAAGCAGAATTAGGATAGATGCATGTAACAACTACATTATATTAGCAGATGGGAAAATGCAGTGTGAATTATATATCAGAATATTTAAAACATCTTTAGGCTTTCTTTAGAAAAGCTTTTGAGATTTGAGCAAGAAAAATATTTCTTTGTATGATCTTATTAACTCCTCTCTTCTTGGCCTGAAATCTACAATTATTAAAAATGATAGCATTAAAATAAAGGTAATGTTTAACGTTGGATTTATAATCATTAATTGGAAGCTTAATAAAACCAAACAAACTATATTACAAAACATTAGATTCAATCTAGGTAGTTTAGACAGAAATAAGGTTTCATATACACTGTAAATAGTTTGGATTTTAGTCTATTCAGAAAAATTGTTAGGTTACAAGGTGGGCTGAGACTACAGATGAAGAACAAAGCAAATGGTTTAGTTTCAATAGGAAATATAATAAAACCTCTTTATCTAAAAGCCATCAGGGACAAGCACTCAATACAAGTTAACAAGCAGGAACTGATAAGATAACATTTATATGAGGTCAGAAGTCAAATGCCAGTCAAAGGCTTTTAACCTCTTGGGTCATAAACAGGAATAGTTAAACCACACAGATAGATAGTTATTTATCGAATTTAAAAGGTATCTGATCATTGTGAGTGAATGACGGGATGATTTAACCAATTGGGATTTATAGAAGAGGAACTCTATAGTCGTTAAAATAAAACGTAAAGCTTCAAGCCTATAATAATTCTTCTTTTTTTAATTTGCCTTTGTCTCTCATAAATCTATAAATCAAAGCAGACAGGCGACCAAAATGATAAACATTGTCTTAAAACAGACCCAGACTCAGTCAATATGTGGATTGATCTGTGCAATCCAAGACTTGTTTAATGATTCAATAGACTAAATATTTACAGTCAACATACATAAAAAAACAATAACCATCCTCCCTATTGTGATGTTAATGCTACTGGAGTTTTGTTTTGTTGTTTTTCTTCAAGTCCACTCAAGTAAAAAGGAATCTCATTCCAGGGTAAAGATGATGGGATTTCCCTTCATAAAACAAAAACAAAACAAAAAACCCCACAAGTTTTAACATTAAAAATACCTAATTTTAAGTGCATAAATATCACGGGTAGATTTAGAAGAGCTTTAATTATACTTCTAATCTAGTCAGTGAATAGTTATTTCTCCTTTAAATAGTTTTTATTTCCTCTTGTAGATTTACTCTCCAAATTCTGTAATTTGCTTACATTTACATCCAAATGTGCATTCTGAAGGTAATACTAAAAATTTACCAAATAAAATATATCAGTCTTCCTAGAGAGAAATAGGGATTCATGGATAGCCTTTTTAGGCCCGTTGTTTCTTTAAACAGAGTTCACTATACACAAGGTGAACACTGTGGATTTAAAATGCTTTTAAATATTTATCAGAAGTATTTTATCACCATATTCAAATCACACTCACCTTATTGACAATCTCTATTCTGAATGTCCATTTGCTTCATGAAAGCCCCCCAAGCAGAACAAGGACTAACCTTTTTCATTCATTTAATGTTTAGTAAAAAAACAAGCAACCTTAATCAGCATGCTGACTGCATCGTCAACTAACAAATAATTTACTACTCTGAGCACTGCATTCCATTAAAAGCTCATTAAATTTTCTGTTCTCCAGTGGGAGCTTTAGCTTTTGAACTGCATGCTTTTGCTTCAAATTATCATTTATTCCATTTTTTGCAAAATGTTTTTCAAAGCATAGGTGAGAATTTCAGTACCTATATGCACAAAAGACATAGGAAAATAGATCCCTGATTTTGATTTCTATTATAAATTCAACAACCTTGGGGGGTGCAGAGGGAAACTACTTTGCTAGATTCTAACCTAAGCAGTTTAACTTTGGTGAAACATCCCCCTACCATGGAGATGAAATGTGAGTGATTTAGGCATGCATATGTTTTGAAGATGGGGGGGGGGGAGATAACAGAGCAGTGTTTTGTCCTATAAATTGGAAGTGATCACTTATTGGGGGGGGAAAAAAGGAAAAATAAATTCCTTCTATTTTATTATTGTAAACAATGACCAAACTAAAAAAAATTGGATTACAGAGTACAAATCTTTTTGCCTGTCCTAAATATAAGGGACTATAGTCAGGATGTTGTGGGAAGGGCTCACGGGGGAGGAAAAAGCTCAGATATTCTTCCTCAGCCTTGAATACTAAGCTGCACATAATTGTTATATTTAATAAGTAAAATGCTAGAAAATGTCAGACCTTAAATTAACATGCATCTTTGGATTGCTAATTGTGCTCATTGCAAATTTGGGTCATTTTGCATGAGTGACTTTAATGTAGGGCTGAAATTGCCATATAGCACAGTGAATTCTTGATTCCCTGTGCTAATCCTGAACTCAGTGATTGTGTCAGGTGCAGTTCTGTATGCTCCAGCAGCTGGTTCATCCTCATCAATGCAAATAAGGCAACTCCTACAATCAAAGCTTTTCAAGTCTAAAGCCTGATTACTGAGGGCAGGCTAAAGCACTGCACGGACTTACTTTCAAATCACAGTAACTGACAAGGCAAGTGTAATGTCCCCCTGGTTCAAAATCAGTCTTTTGCCAAACAAAACGAAAAAATAGGGAGATCCATCAGTCTGGGGGTGTACAAAATGTAGGTAGGTCTTTGTGGTCGGTGGTAAAATAAATAAAAAAATAACCCCTGAACTTGAATAACAGTTTGCACTAGCAATAATTAAAGTAATATTTGAATACTTATGAAGAAGATGGGCAACCAATAATTATACGTAAAGCATGGGTGGTTTCTTTTCTCAAGGACATGTCCTAAGGACTATTTCAGTGTCTATTCATTTCCACGGGCACATCCACAGCGGGAAAACGTGGGCAAAATGCGGGTGCCGTCCTTGGGCCGTCCTGTCCCTCGGGCTCTGCCCCTGACAACGCCCCGGCTGGACTCTGTGCCCCTCCCCCGCTCTTTAGGACTCTTCCCCATCGCCTTCCCCCACGGGAGGGGTTGCTTGGCCACGGAGGAGACAGGCCAATTATCTCTTCGAGCCAATTGTTATCTGTTCTCCCACCTGACCAGCTGGTTTGGCTCTGAAGTGGGATGCCCTTCTGCCCCTCCCCCCCGGTGCTTATACCCACACACAGTTGTGCATGTGTGTCCATGCATGCAAGTGTGTGTGGGCAGGTGTGTGTGTTTGGGCCCTACCTGTGGGTATTGTACAGGTTTGACTCACACCAGTGCTGCAGTCCTCTGCCATGATTTTCAATGCACCTGTCTCATGTTCATGCAACCACTCTGGCTGCGCCTTGGAGGCAGTTTCTAATTTACCTTTTGAACATCTATCTGAAAAAAGAGACAGGCTTGTGGTGTCCTTCACCCACCCACTCATTTCTTCCTCCCATCTCTCAGGAAAACCCCAAAGCAACACTCTTAGAAAATCTCCCCATTACCTGCCCCCAAACTTTGGGTATTGCCGTAATTGCCTTTTCAGAAAGCCCTCAAATATTAACATGTTGCCTAAAAGTGATTAAGGGTGTGAGAGAGATGTAAAAAACTAAAGACTGCATTCCTCAAACAATCAACATATATAAATACAAAACAGTAAGGGAAATATTAGCCTTTGCAGTAGGATAGCATAAACCCTCATAGACAGGGCAAAGCCGCAACCCCAGCAATGCTGACATGGTGCTGAAATTCTGATGCAGATAATATTTGGTTTTGCAAAGTGGCCTTAGGTAGTGCAAACTGTGTCCCATCCCTCCTGTGTTTCTAGAAATAAACACATAGATAAGAATGCAGACATTTGTAGCTCAGGCCAGAACAAGGGCTCCAAGTTAGTCATTGTCCACAGAACGGGCACAGCCCAGCAGGAGAGTTAAATCCTGCAATCTTGCAATTTGCTAAAAGAAACACCAACTTTCCCTTTCCCTCTCCCTCTCCAGCTAGGAGAGCAGTCTTTGGCCAGGGGCACTTGCTGCCGCTGCCCCCTATTTCATGCTCTTACCCACATGACACCAGAATTTGGGAACCATCACCAAAAAGTGTGACGGTAAATCAGATCCAACTGGAACCCAATTTTTTACAGCTGCTCCAGCCACATAACTGATTCTTGCTCACTCATGCCTCTCTCCCTCCCTTCCCCTAATAGGATTAACAGACATTTTCCTAAAAACAAATCAGAATTTGTCAAATCATGTTTGACAGTCGATTTGCTCACAAAATCCACTTTCTTCCAGTACTGAAACAGCACTATCCTCACACAGTTTAATCAAGGCTGATATAAGGCATTTTTGAAGCAAACATTTGTCTTGGCAAAGCACCTACACCCTCCTTAATTCTTTACATTTCCTTAAAACACCTCTTAGCAGAATAAGATCACCAGAGCCTCAGGGACCCTGGCATCCTGATGATGCAATTCGTGCACAGTGTTATTGTCAAGAAAAGCTTCTTAATGATTCTTGTAATCTGCTTCAACTATGTCCCAGGTTCAATAATCCCCTTTGGAGGCTCTGTGCCGTGCTGTGCAGCCCCAGCTGCTGTGCCCATGGAGGGCTCCATGGCCCTGCCCTGCTCTCTGCACTCCCCTGTGGGCCCCATGACCACCCCCTCCCCAAGCCCCTCCAAGCCGTCTCCTCCTGCAGCACCCGTGCAGCAGGGAGGCGCTCCCCACCTGTGGATCTGTGCCTTTGCTCTTCCATGTGCGGCTGGGAATGAGGGGGGAAACTCATGGTTTAAGGATGGCAAAAAAATGGGCTGCAAATGAACCTCAAAGGGCTCCTTTTCTTTTCCAGATGTATTGGGTTTGCGTGGCAAGGTTTTGGTAGCGGGGGGGGGGGGGGGCTACAGGGGTGGCTTCTGTGAGAAGATGCTAGAAGCTGCCCCTGTGTCCAATAGAGCCAATGCCAGCGGGCTCCAAGATGGACCCGCTGCTGGCCAAAGCTGAGCCAATCAGTGATGGTGGTAGCGCCTCTGTGATAAAATATTTAAGAAGGGGAAAAAAGTTCTGTGCAACAGCAATTGCAGCCGGAGAGAGAAGTGAGAATATGTGAGAGAAACAACCCTGCAGAAACCAAGGTCACTGAAGAAGGAAGGGGAGGAGATGCTCCAGGTGCTGGAGCAGAGATTCCCCTGCAGCCCGTGGTGAAGACCATGGTGAGGCAGGCTGTCCCCCTGCAGCCCATGGAGGTCCACGGTGGAGCAGATATCCACCTGCAGCCCGTGGAGGACCCCGTGCCGGAGCAAGTGGATGCCCGAAGGAGGCTGCAACCCCGTGGAGAGCCCATGCTGGAGCAGGCTCCTGGCAGGACCTGTGGACCCATGGAGACAGACAAGCCCATGCTAGAGCAGATTTGCTGGCAAGACTTGTGACCCCGTGGGGGACCCACTCTGGAGCAGTCTGTTCCTGAAGGACTGCACCCCATGGAAGGGACCCATACTGGAGCAGTTCATGAAGAACTGCAGCCCATGGGAAGGACTCATGTTGGAGAAGTTTGTGGAGGACTGTCTCCCGTGGGAGGGACCCCATGCTGGAGCAGGAGAAGAGTGTGAGGAGTCCTCCCCCTGCGGAGGAAGGAGTGGCAGAGACAACACATGATGAACTGACCACAACCCCCATTCACTGTCCCCCTGTGCCGCTCAGGGGGAGGAGGTAGAGAACTTGGGAATAAAGTTGAGCCTGGGAAGAAGGGAGGGGTGGGGGGAAGGTGTTTTAAGATTTGTTCTTATTTCTCATTGTCCTATTCTGATTTGATTAATAATAAATTAAATTAATTTTTCCCAAGTTGAGTCTGTTTTGCCCGTGATGGTAATTGGTGAATGATCTCTCCCTGTTCTTATCTAGACCCACGAGCTTTTAATTATATTTTTCTCTCCCCTGTCCAGCTGAGGAGAGGGAGTGATAGAGCAGCTTTGGTGGGCACCTAGCATCCAGCCAGGGCCATCCCACCACACCAGAAGACAGTTTGCGATGTTAGTAGATGGGCATTCCTAATGGATTAGTCTTCAAACACCAGTGTTGCTCTTTGCACTGGAATGGTACACGCTGCAGAAGGAAAGAAAACTCTGCCCATTCAGAAGCAGGACTAAATCCTGCAAATCAGTATACCTAGAGACCAGCTTTAAGGCTGTATGTGCTAAAAAGGGACAAGGCAGCTGCAGCACTTTGGCTTTGAGGCAATCACGGGGTTGCTCTGCTCAACATGAGTGCTGTGAACCCCTGCAGCTCTTGGCAGTATCTCAGAGTAGGTGCTTTAACTATGTCTCCATCTCAACCCTCTTCCAGGGGTCTTAAAAAGAGATCCCACAAACCTTGTTTCACTGCAAAATCCCTTGTGTTAGGGTTTTTCAGCAGGAAGATTTTCTGGGTCTCTTTTTGTAGATAAGCGCAGTTAAGCAGCAGAGAAACCCCAAAGACAAAATCTTTTACTGCATTTAAAATTACAGATAGAATTTCTTAGGTTAATTTGATCTATGAGTTTGCTACGCATTGTGAGAACAGAATGAGGAGCTTGCAACTGTTCTACTTCCAATATCTATGCATCTATATCTCTGTAATTTTGTGTTGTTTTCTCAGTTCTTCACAGGTAAACACATAAGATTTGAATCAAAGGATACTTGAATTTTCAGTAACCTTCTTAGAAGCTAATTAGAATTTGTGAAAATAACAGCAAAGAGTTATTTTAAAGGGTAATTACTTTGAATTTTCCACCAGTCAAATTATATTCTACTCTAATTTAGTCTTCTCCTGCTTTTAAAAGCATTCCCTTTATTTGCAACTGATAATCTTCAAAGAGTTAAAATGGGAGTTTTACACATTATCAAAATGATACACTAACTTATGAAATTTAAAAATACAGTGAGCCATAAAACCTGAGTAATTTAGAGATGATGTGACAGTAGCTCCACAGTTGGAAGTTGTAAAGAAAATGGCACAAAGGCTTTAACTGTATCAAAATAGAGGAAACAACATAGTATATGCAAATAATCTTTATAGCAAGAGGGTCGCCAGCCAGTAGCAACTTCTTAAAATCATTTGACCATATATATAGGTGTATTGGGTTTGTGTGGCAAGGTTTATGTAGCGGGGGAGCTACAGGGGTGGCTTCTGTGAGAAGATGCTAGAAGTTGCCCCTATGACCGATAGAACCAATGCCAGGTGGCTCCAAGACAGACCCACCGCTGGCCAAGGTTGAGCTAATCAGCAACGGTGGTAGCACCTCTGTGATAACATATTTAAGAAGGGGAAAAAACTTGCAGAAAACACAGCAGCCAGAGAGAGGAGTGAGAACATGTGAGAGGAAAAACTCTGCAGACAATAAGGTCAGTGAAGAAGGAGGGGGAGGAAGTGCTCCAGGCACCAGAGCAGAGATTCCCCTTCAGCCTGTGGTGAAGACCATGGTGAGGCAGGCTCTCTCCCTGAAGCCCATGGAGGTTAACAGTGGAGCAGATATCCACCTGCAGCCTGTGGAGGACCCCACGCCAGATCAGGTGGATGTGCCTGAAGGAGGCTGTGACCCAGTGCAGAGCCTGTGCTGGAGCAGGCTTCTGGCAGGACCTGTGACCCCGTGGGGGACCCACTCTGGAGCAGTCTGTTCCTGAAGGACTGCACCCCATGGAAGGGACCCATGCTGGAGCAGTTCATGAAGAACTGTAGCCCATGGGAAGGACTCACTTTGGAGAAGTTCGTGGCGGACTGTCTCCCATGGGAGGGACCCCACGCTGGAGCAGGAGAAGAGTGTGAGGAGTCCTCCCCCTAAGGAGGAAGGAGCAGCAGAGACAACGCATGATGAACTGACCACAACCCCCATTCACCATCCCCCTGCACTGCTCGGGGGGAAGAGGTAGAGAATTCGGGAGTGAAGTTGAGCCTGGGAAGAAGGGAGGGGTGGGGGGAAGGTGTTTTAAGATTTGGTTTTATTTCTCATTGTCCTACTCTGATTTGATCGGTAATAAATTAAATTAATTTTTCCCAAGTTGAGTCTGTTTTGCCCGTGATGGTAATTGGTGAATGATCTCTCCCTGTCCTTATCTCAACCCACGAGCTTTTCATTATACTTTCTCTCCCCTGTCCAGCTGAGGAGGGGGAATGATAGAGCAGTTTTGGTGGGCACCTGGCATCCAGCCAAGGTCAACCCACCACAATAGGCAACTCTTTCCTGCATAATCTGAGATGTGTTTGGCTAACAGCTTTATAGGACTAGTCAATAGATTGTAAATTAGATAAATTCCTTCCCTCTTCAAGAGGTTGCTCCTGATCAGTGAGTTTCCTTGAAAAGATTGTTGCAGCATCTGTTGTTAACTCACCTATTTTAATAAAGCTCAACCTTTGCTCATGCTCCTTAGAGCTATCTTGTGTAGGTGATTTCGTAACACGTTCCCTACATATTATTGTGTTCATATATCCTATGAGCTATCATCACATCTATTATATTTTATGAGTCAGGATGTCCATTTGGTATAGACTGAACAAACCAACCAGGTAGGTGAACAAAACAAACAAAAAAAGCAATGTAACTTAAAAAAGCTAATAATCAATACATGAAGATGATCTAATGTTGAAATGGCTCAATGATACATACTAAATGCACAATTTCTAGATAACAATATCATATTCTATTGTGAGAGTTATAGTTTTGGCCAACACAGGCTATTGAACTGAGAGCTTCTAAAATTAAACATTAGTCTTACAGCTAAAGCTAAAAAGTCAGCCTCTGTGGTTAGAACCTGTACCAAACTGAATTTTCCTTGTGGGTCAAGCACAGAGAGGAATATTTACCAGAGTATGCATAATAAAAGCTTAGCAAGACATAAGTTGCTAGACAGTAGGAAAAAGACAGAATGATCTGGTTCTTATATTGCTTTCCATATTCAAAGGTGCTAGCTCAGGGCTAACAAACAAATAAGGAACCTCCTAGCAGAGCTGATAGGGACAGATATGTAGAAGGGGATGTAATACTTGGTGCCAATGACTGCCTAAAAGCCTATGTACATCAGTCCATTTTTTGGCCTGTCGCAAAAATTCAGCCCTGGACAAGAGGGAAAAAAGAGATGCCAGAACATAAGATCACTTTAGGTATACACTAGAATCTTCAGTATTTATAACTTCAGCTTTCTTCTGGATATCTGCTTTAGTTTGACAGTACAGCCATGACCCTTATATGCTCACACTTCAGTATTTCACACAACTATTACCTTGTTCCAGGGCAGGTTCTCTTGCATCTTGAATTTATCTTATTTGTATACCAAAATACCTTAGCTGAAGTTAATATAAAAATTGGAAAATTATCATATTGTATGTTGTAACATATTTACCCAAGTAAGTACTTGGATGTAGTAATGAGTTTGTTTTAAAATATTCATATTATATTAATGCTAGTTGAAGTTGACAGTAAATATTGAATAGACATATCAAAAGGGCATCATGTCATATTTACTTCTCCTGTGTTAAGTCTAACATTCATGCTGTCACTTGCTCTGTTTGTATCCATTTTCTTATAGAAAATTAATTTTTAAAAATTATACCAGAATGATGATTGAGTATGACAGAAAAAGAGAGGAGAAGAGAGTTTAAAGATCTTGCTGCCCACAAGAGATTGTGACTAAATTCCCAGGGCTACTGTTCGATTTGTAATGATAATTAGCACTTAGTTATTTGGTCTTTTCTTGCTTTTTCAGGACATTAGAATTAAAGATACATGGAAGAATGAAGTCTAAAGTGATTGCATTTTTTAGCATAATGGAAGCATCAGGAAAGTGCTGTTGCTAAAAAAACTTACATCAGGTTGGTTTTTTTTTTAAGTGATGCACAACTCATAAGTGCTACATAAGCATTCATGCAGATATAGCAGAGATCAAAAACACTCAGGAGACAGGGACAGAAAGAAGAAAATAGAATTAAAAGTGGTGTGAGAAAATGTCTCAGCTACATGTTCCCGGTCATGTCCAAAGGCAAAATGTTCTAATTCCCTTATGTGTATTACAATATGGTTTCCAAATAAGATATTACTTACTAAGAGAGCCAATATTGTTTACAATGTTTCTAAATTATGGTCCATTTAAAAAATTCTCCTGAGTCCAAGAGACCTTAGCAGAAGTGTCTCTGCATGATTTATGCTCCCAAAGATGCCACATACAGAAGACTGAAATGGAAAATGAGTATACTGGACTGAAAGTATTGCTGATGTGATTTGAACAGAGATTTGAAGAGGGAAAAGATAGCTTAATCACCATTTCCCCCAATTTAATATTGACATAATTCTGTCTGCTACTAGTGGGTTACTGGGGGTGGAGTTCACATTCCCCATGTCTTCTACAATCTTTTGGAATTCATATGGGTAGATTGGATTAAGCACATGTAAATACATATGTATTCACAATTATGTTTGCTTATTTTCATAGCTAAAATACTTTTTGTGTGTCTTTTGAGCTTGTTAACACTTGTATCTAACTGATGTTGCTATTTGCAAACCACTTCTAAACTAATATCCCATTACAGATGTCTCCTTGTTCAGCCACTAAGTTGAGATCAAACATTTTTGTAGAGAACTTAGTTTTTATTTTTTCTCCGTAGACAAACAAAGAGAAATGTTTTGAAATTTTTATAAAACACGCAAAAAGGGGGAAAAAAACCTCAAAAAGTTTCAATGAATAGAGAAGCATTTTGAAAGCAAAGGGGCTATTTAAACATTGACTTAGTTCTTTTCCTCCTCATAGTCAGTGAATTCTTTCAATAGAAAAACCCTATTAGAATGCTTCAGTGGTTAATTGGCATATGCACTTTTGATTAGAGAATTACTATTAACCTATTATTTTCCAAGAGAATTATACCAATGAAGGATGTAGATGTATATACATGCCAGGAAATGAAGACACCTGAAGGAAAAATTTTCTTATCTGGCTTTTGACACTAACAGGTTCATGATTTTGAAGTCTCAGACTTAGCTTATTTCTCATTTGACATAAATGGTCATAGTACTTGGGTTGCAATTGAGAAAGCACACTTTCTTTTGCCAGTGCTCTCATGCCACAGGCATGCTGGAAACATCTCTCTCAACTTATGCAAAGGTCCATTTCTCTATTTACCTGGAATAGAGGAGATGGAAGGGAAGGGGAGGGAAGGGCTTGCTTGATACAGTTCTTTTGCCTGAAGACCATCATTTGCACAAGAGGTACATAAAATCATTTTGATAAATCTATTTTTTGTCACCTAAGTGGCCTGGTTTTTAAAAAATTATTCAACTTGGAAGTATTCACTGAAGTCTAAATCTGAAGTCCTAAATTTAGACACCCATTCTCAAAGTCTTCATCAAGAATCCAGTGACAGCATTTTCCCATATATATTTGGGAAAACTTCTGCGCATCTGCAAGGCCAGACATAGATTTGCTCTTTCAACATTTGTGAAAAACAGCTCTCAGATTATTGCATGAAAGAGTGAATAAATTCTAAAAAAATATTTTTAAACAGGAAACTTTCTTTTTCAGTGTGCTATTAAATGACAGACTCAAATTTATGTGAGTACAAATATCACATTAGCAGCAGAGCTAATGAAACTTGCTTTCATTTGTATTTGTGTCTTGTACTTGGATTTACTAATGTCTGAATAAGGGCCAGCTGATGCTTTGCCTGCATTTATCATGTACTCTTCCATGTAGATTTTAATAAGGGGTGAGTTCACATTGTAGCCTTACCCTTGCTGGTAGCAATAATGAAGGTCTCTCTACGCCGGCTTCACAGTTTCATGGAACTTGTAGGAACTTAATACGTTTGAGATAGATTTGGTTGGAATTGGCCAACAAGTTCTAAAGTATCTAGGTGAGGACACTAAGAAACATGCACACACACTGTGACTGACCAAGAAACCCCTACAATGGAAGAAGGCTCAGTGGAGATGGGCAAGGGCGAAGTGCCTGTGAAGCTCAGAATAATGCAAGGTGTGACTGACCACAGCTGTTGCAAAGAAGCTGACTTTATCTCACCACAAAGGCAACCAGACCTGAGGATGGCCTTTGTTTTAGACAAACAGGTCAGTGAGTGGATCAACTGGTGGTGTAAATGTTTCTCCCTGAGTTCACTAAAAGAGTATGAACGTCTCCCTGAGTTAGCCAGACCAGCACAGGGGGAGTGAATACGTGGCTCAGCCCAACACAGAGTATAAAAACTGAAAAAACTAACAAAAGAATTTTGAAGAGAGCAATGGGCTTGAGCTGGCTTCAACCCACGTATTCCTTCCCAGCAATTGGGGATGCCCAGTGTTGTGACGGTGAGCATATTATAGAGACTGGTAATGGAAACCACATTGGTATTGTGATTGAACTACGTATTGCAATTGCTATATTTTGCTAAGTGTAACTTACATTTGTATTGTGTTATGCAGTATATTTTGTATCATTCTGCTAAATCAGAAATGCCATGTAACATCAACTATCTTCAAATAAGTAAATCTGATATTAAATATTACACCTTCCACACATGGAATATCTAAAAGAACCCAGTCAGAGAGTATTGGACTGACACACACACACACAAACACAGAGTGATTGCAAACAGTTTAATTCCTTAGGAAAAAAGGCTAAAATGCTTAAGAATGAAAAACATGTTTATTTCCAATATGTGTTAGTTTTCCTATACTCCATAATATTACAGACTGTTAATACAATAATTTTAGAGGAAGTACCTCTATATGAAAAAGTATGCCAGCAGTATATTTTATTTTTTAAATTTTGTAAATAAATTTTGTAAATATTTTTTAAATTATATTTTATTATTCCTTCTTAAACTCAGAGACCTAAAAGGGCATAATTGAAAAGGGCATGACTGATTAGAGTTTATGGGTTGTATTGGGTCTGGCTGAGATGGAGTTAATTTTCCCCATATCAGCCCTCATAGTGCTGTGCTTTGTATTGGTAGCTAGAAAGGTGTTGATAACACACCAGTTTTTTGGCTACTGCTGAGCATACTGCTGATGGGAAGTAGAGAATAAAATCTTTGTTTTCCTTTTCTTTCCACATGCAGCTTTTGCTTTTGCTTTTATTAAACTGCCTTTATCTTGACCCACGAGGGGTTTTTTTCCCATCTCATTTCTCCCCTTCCCCATCCTGCTGAGGAGGGGAGTGATAGAGCAGCTTGGTGGCACCTGGCATCCAGCCAAGGTCAACCCACCACATGGGTAAAAATTAGGGGCCAAGCCAACAAAGGAAACTTTGTGGTTGGTGTTTGCTCTTGATCAAGGGGAGCCTGTTGACGAAGCGTTCTTACTTCAACTATGGGAAGCGACATGCTGTCAGGCCCTGATCCTGCTGGGGGACTTCAATCCCCCTGACATCTCCTGGAAAAGCAGCACAGCAAGCTGTAAGCAGTCCAGGAGACTCTTGGAGTGTGTTGAGGATAATTTTTTAATCCAGATGATAGCACAACCAGAGGACAAGCGTTACTAGACCTGTTGTTTACCAACACAGATGAACTAATTAGAGAGGTCAAGATTGGTGGCAGCCTGGGCTGCAGTGACCATGCCCTGGTGGAATTCACAATCTTGAGGGATATGGGCCAGGCAAAGAGTAAAGACCCTGAATTTTAGGAGAGCGAACTTTCAGTTGTTTAAGGAATTAGTGGATGGGACCCCTGGGGAAACTGCCCTCAGGAACAAAGGAGCAGAACAGAGCTGGCAGCTCTTTAAGGACATTTTTCTTAGAGCACAAGAGCTCTCGATTCCCACCTGTAAGAAATCAGGCGAGGAAGGCAGGAGACCAGCATGGATCAGTAAGGACCTCCTGGTCAAACTAAAGTGTAAGAAGGAAATGAACAGGCAGTGGAACCAAGGACATCATTGTATTTGGTTTACGTGGCAAGAATTTGGTAGCAGGGGGGCTACAGGGGTGGCTTCTGTGAGAAGATGCCAGAAGCTGCCCCCATGTCCAATAGACCCAGTTCTGGCTGGCTCCAAGACAGACCCACCGCTGGCCAAAGCTGAGCCAATCAGCAAAGTTGGTAGCGCCTCTGTGATAACATATTTAAGAAGGGGAAAAAAATGCTGCGCAACAGCAGCCAGAAGAGAGAAGTGAGAATATGTGAGAGAAATAACTATGCAGAAACCAAGGTCAGTGAAGGAGGGGGAGGAGGTGCTCCAGGCACCAGAGCAGAGATTCCCCTGCAGCCCATGGTGAAGACCATGGTGAAGAAGGTTGTCCCCCTGCAGCCCATGGATGTCCACAGTGGAGCAGATATCCACCTGCAGCCCGTGGAGGACCCCAGGCCAGAGCAGGTGTATGCGCCTGAAGGAGGCTGCAGCCCGTGGAGAGTCCACGCAGGAGCATGCTCCTGGCAGTACCTGTGACCCTGTGGAGGGGATCCCATGCAGGAGCAAGTTTTCTGGCAGGGCCTGTGACCCCATGGGGGACCCACACTAGAGCAGTCTATTCCTGAAGGACTGCACGCTGTGGAAAGGACCCACGCTGGAGCAGTTTGTGAAGAACTGCAGCCTGTGGGAAGGACCCATGTTGGAGAAGTTTGTGGAGGACTGTCTCCCGTGGGAGGGACCCCACGCTGGAGCAGGAGAAGAGTGTGAGGAGGAAGGAGTGGCAGAGACAACACATGATGAACTGACTGCAACCCCCATTCTCCGTCCCCCTGCACCGCTCAGAGCTGGGAGGAGGTAGATAATTCGGGAGTGAAGTTGAGCCTGGGAAGAAGGGAGGGGTGGGGGGAAGGTATTTTAAGATTCTGACCTTTGATTGGCAATAAATTAAATTAATTTCCCTGAGTTGAGTCTGTTTTGCCTGTGATGGTAATTGGTGAATGATCTCTCCCTGTCCTTATCTTGACCCACGAGCCTTTCATTATGTTTTCTCTCCCCTGTCCAGCTGAGCAGGGGGAGTGATAGAGCAGCTTGATAAACACCTGGCATCCAGCCAATGTTAACCCACCACAGGATTCCATGTAACATGTTGATTTTTTTCCTGTAGAGGTCAAAGAATCATTGTGGGGGAAATGGTAACTTAAAGGAAAAGAGAGTTTATTGATATGGAATAAAGAGAACCGAAGGGCATGAAAGCAGCTGAAAAATGAGACTACATTTGACAGTCTATGAAATGGCTGGGTATTTTTGGGAAGTCTTCCCTGTTTCCTAAAGAATGAGGCATATGTGTGTTGCTTAATCTAGCCTTGTATCCAGGTGGCAGTGTTAACAAGGCTATGTCTAATCTAATGGGTTTCTTAAAATTTGCCAGTTGTGCAACATCAGAGGTTCTAGGGAGACGTGTATAGGCGAGATGTCTTTTTATCAATGGTATTTAATAATGCATGGTACAATCTTCTTTAGCTTGCTTGCTGTAAAGGTCCTACTGAGCCCATATAAGTCCTTTTAAAAAATCCATTTTGCTTAGTGATTACAACTTTTCTCTCCTTTTTATTTTAGTTAATAAAATAGCCATGCTTGTTATCAATTTCAATTGCATATTTTTTATTAAATACCACCAAATTCTTACCAGCAATGAAACCTCATAGCAAAGAGTTCTATAAGTAAATTATGAGTTTCCTGCAAAATATATACATATTTTGAGAGTTTTAAATTCAGAAGTTCTAAATGTGTCTCAAATTGTTGCTTTCCAAATGTATCAGATCTCTTATTGTTCTTATACTTCTTATACTAGAAACAAGATTAATGTTGTTCAGTTATAACTCTATTTTAAGAACTTACTTATTTTCTTTGGTATTCTCTGTATGCCATGAATATATGATTAATGGTTTAAATAGAATACTTTTAGAATTTTTAATTTTTTTAAATTGGTAGTGCTCTGCTCTACCATGCTACATTTGCCACAAATATCATAGTGTTAATAAATTGGGAGGCCCAAGATTTGCTGACTAAAATAAAATGATTCAAATAGGTCAAACCCATCTTGTCTTCACCCTTGGTACTATAATCTCTTGTCTCTGAGCGGATTTCCTTTGAAGTCTATTGTCTCTATTTCTCTACATTTTATTATTGTAATGTTGAATGCTTTTTGTCAGTTTTTTCTTTTAGCTGCTATGTATTTCAAAGGAACAATTAAAAATGTCAGATTGTCATAGTTTATACGTCTCCATGACAGTTGTTGCTATTAAATTATCTTTTCCTAAGTATTTGTGTGTGGTGTGAAATTTAGATTCACTCTTAACCTCTCTCTCTTGGGATTCTCTGAAAGGCAGGTAAAGTTAGCCAAAATACCAAAAATACTATTTCTCTATTCAAGCAGAATTCTTGTATTTCAGTTTCCAGTTCACACATGAAGTAATATGTTGGTATATTTAAAGAAGTAGGATTTACAAGAAAAATATTTTGTTATTTCAGTTATAGATACAATTTAAAATTGTTCTTTTGGGATGGTGGAACTTGTATCAAGGCATGTTCTGTTATGATGTTCATTATATATAAAGTGGATTGGGGTGAATATTTTTTGCCTTGAAGAGCTGCTTAAAGGCAGAAACATAGTAATTTTTTTCCAGGTCAAATGCCAGTAGCATACATCCTTTTATGCTCGTGCAGGTGTAGTGCCATGATACAACAGGCATGCTTGTTCTCGTGCTCAGGGCAGAAGTCAAAATTAATCTGCAGGCACTTCTTTAAGAGGCTATTTCTAGACCATTTGAATTCTCTCAAGTAAAAGGAAGGTCTTTGTCTAAGCATCAACGTAGCTCCACATTGGCAGACAGCACTGTTTTTGTGTATGCAGCACAGGACACTAGCATTGGTAGGCTAGAGTGCTTTTGAACCTGGGAAGTGGTGTGTCCAATGCATCTCTTGCTGGTGGGCAGTGATCCCTTCAGTCTGCTGGCTGGCTAGGCTTTTCAGAAGGCTTCACAATACCCTAACAGAGGTTAGGGGAAAAGGTGATTATCTTTAATTACCATGTCTATTCATCATTCACTAGAAGAGAGTGCATAGGAGCTCCTGGAGCAGTGTTTCAGCCTTAGTGCCACCTGCAATCACTAGCTCGGGATCACCACGGAGAGGAGCCATGCAGGGGACCATGTAAGGGTTCAAACCCCAGCCATCCCGGGGCTACAGATGGAGAAGGGACTGGTTTCAAGAAGCAAAGTGTGGCTCATGGGGGCGAACCGATCACTCACAACTAAAGCTTCCAGTGCTTCCAGATTGAAACCGTGCCGCTGCAGGCATAGCAGGAGAGTTCCCCCAGGCAGGAAAAGAAAGCTAACGGGGCCGGTGGGGCAACGGGGCCAGGGTTGGCCGAGGCAAGGAAACAGAGCAGTGCCAAGCCTAGCTGCCCTGCTGCCTGTGCACACCACCGCGGGTCCCCTGAAAGAGTCCTCACTGCAGGGACAGACACCTGCCACCAACCGCCTCGCCGGGGGAAGAAACCATCACCACTCTCAGCAGCACACGCAGGTGCCCGGCACATCCCACTCCTACCCCACCGGGCCGCACCCAAGACGCAAGAGGAGGCTCCGGCGTCTCTGCGTATGCACCTCGGCCATTCCACCCAGCCTCCCCGGGTTGTGCCAGAGCGCATGCGTGGAGGTGCCATTATGCCCTATGGCTTAAGCTGCTACCGGTAGCAGCCTCCTCTTCACTCCTCCGTGCAAGCTGCTGATCTGCAGCTTCAATTCAACCCCCGCCAGGCTAGCGTTTGTCTCTTAGCAGACACTTCCTTCCCCGGGACTGATTCTGTTGCCCTTTTCCTCCCGAGCACCCCCTGACCGCCTGCCTGCTTGCCCTGCAAGCAACTCGGCCGCCCGCACACCCCTCCTGGGCCACAGTTACAGTCGGCCATGGGGCGGGGCCAGGCTGAGCTGGCTCCTAGAGCTCTTTCTCAGTGGGGCTGAGGAGCACCCTGCTCACCCCTGCGAGGTCAGCATTCTGGTGATCTCCCATGTCACGTGGTTAGGGTCACGCTACCGCCCTGCGCAGAATCAGCTACCATTGCTGCGCCTGATGGGGAGAGCACTGGAGACTTGCTTTGTTCCCTGATGGGTGTCTTTCGTCGTCTAGTTACCCTCCGTATGTGGGGGCGGAACGGCAGGGGCAGAGTTGGCTAATATTGAGCAGCGTTTGCTGATATTGAGCAGCCTTGGCGCGCTACGGTCCCGTCTGCGCAGGCAGTTGGGAGGGCAGCTTAGTTGGGTCTCTGGCTGGTGGGGTCCTGGTGTGACCTCTGTGAGGTGAGATGTGAGCCAAGTGGGAGCCAGTGCGCAGTGGGTGTTTAGCGAGCGCTTGGCTGCCACGGTGGAGGTGGTGCGGAGCGGCGTATTTATGTGTTTGGAGGAGGGTGAGGCCGGGCGGCTGGAGCAACGGCGGGTGAGAACGGCTTGAGTACCATGGTGAGAGGGAGGATAGTCCCTGTGTGTGGGCCAGTTGGGGGACTCGGACCTCACAGGGGCTGGGAGGAGGCTTGTGGCTGCGGGGCTGAGTCTCTGGGGATGTAACTTCTCCACTGGGAGGAGGTGGATGGGTGAGAGGCGCTTAGGGATTGCGCTCTCTCTCTCGGCTCCGTACTGAACCGGGGGTAGGAGCCCTCTTCGCTTCTCTGCTCTCTTGTAGCTTAGGGCTGAGATCCTGTGTCGTGTGTTGTCGTCCCGTCCCGTCCCCCCGGTCTCTGCTGCAGTAACAACTCTTGGTTTTGGGGATGACTGGAGCAGAGGGGAAGCAAAAAAAAAAAAAAACCAACCCACGCAACAAAAGTGTTATAGCTGGTCTCTGTTACTAGTACTTGTTGGAGAAATACTGTTCTGTTCTCAATCTTGCAACAACTTTATACTGATGTTTTTATGTCGCAGTGGTTATTTTCAAATTTGGTTCTTTTCCAGTCAGGAGTAGACAAAATTGCTGTATTTTATGGTCTGTATCAGGTTTAAAATGCACTTTTTAAAATAGAAACATGCATACCTTCATATATGTATATTCACACTCCATATAGCCAAGAAAGAATAGAGCATTTAATGATTTGAGTTAGCTGTTATCTTAAATATATCTAAAAAGCTTTACCAAACGCTTGCATTAACATTACTACTAGTTTGTTTTCAGAACTATAGTATATGCTCTGGAAGCATGCAAATGCATTGGATTTATGAGAAATCTGGCTTCAGGTGACTTTTTTTAATAGATGTCTTAGCATAGACACTAACTATTGCACCTGGTATAACTCCCTGTAAATGAGCTGCTTGTAATACAGACAGAAACAGAGAAGAACGAAGCTTGACTGGTGTAATTGCTACTAATGACATAAGCTTTTTGGATATCTCTAGTTTAAATAGCAGAGACATGAGTATTTTATGAGATCACCTCCTTCACTATAAAGATATGTTGAACTCTGTATTTAGGTCTTAATTATAACTTGCAACACCAGGGTTGACTGAGTCCGCATTTAATATAGTTGCCAGATATGACATATGGGGCACCCTAGAACTACGTTTATACTGGTATAAAAGGCGTACTTTATATGTGACATTAATACATATATTTCCATTCCATATGGATATAAATGCCAATATGTCATTTTAGCTGTGGTGATGCTAGTGTTGTTCAAATGATGAAAGTCTTGCTTAGGGACTACACTTTACAGTTCTGCTTTGAGTAAAACCAGAATTTTAAAATCAGAATGTCATAATATTTAAATACTTAATGACCTGATTCTACTTGCATATCTGTTACTTAAGTATGTTTAGGAACCTGCAAAGAAATGTGTAGCTGTTGGGTGGTTTGTGTTTTTTTTTCCTTTTTCCTTCCATATTTTTTTTCTATAGGGGTTAGAATATTGAATCAAAAGATTTTCAAATACTTGTACTGTTTGTAGGATTCCATGGGTGCTGTCATTGAGCACCATACTTGAAACTGGCTTTGGAAGGTTGTGGGTAAATAGCTTGTCCACTTGTCCTGGTTTCAGCTGGGATAGAGTTAATTTTCTTCCTAGTAGCTGGTATAGTGCTGTGTTTTGGATTTAGGACGAGAATAATGTTGATAGTAACAACTAAAACATCAGTGTGTTAAAGTAGTGCTTACACCAGTCAAGGACTTTTCAGCTTCCCATGCTCTGCCAGGTGCACAAGAAGCTGGGAGGGGGCACAGCCAGGACAGCTGACCCAGACTGGCCAAAGGGCTATTCCATACCATATGATGTCATGCTCAGTACATAAGCTGGGGGAAGTTGGCTGGGGGGGCAGCGATTGTTGCTTGGGGATGAGCTGGGCATCGGTCAGTGGGTGGTGAGCAATTGCATTGTGCATCACTTGTTCTCTATATTCTTTTATCATTATTATTATTTTCTTCCTCTGCTGTCCTATTAAACTGTCTTTATCTCAATCCGTGGGTTTTACTTGTTTTTCTCCCCGATTCTCTTCCTCATCCCACCGTGGAGGGTGGGGGGAGGGTGAGCGAGTAGCTGTGTGGTGCTTAGTTGCTGACCGGTGTTAAACTATGACAGTCCTTTTTGGCACCCAATGTGGAGCTTGAAGGGTTGAGATAATGATGTATCTGACCAGAGCATGTTAAAACAAATTTGTTATAAGCATTCATTAAATTAGTTTAGTAATTACTGGTCACAGTGTTCATTTACTTGTTCTCAGAGTTGTGGTATTTGCTCTCAGAGTTGTGTTATGTAACACCTTACTTGCAATATATACTGTTTGTCAGTATTTATGTGCTGGGAAATGGATTAAGGCTGTTGCTTTGCTGTACTGTGTAACACTGGCTTATGGTATGATAAAATTACTGGTCATGAGATCGATCTCGTATTTGTACTCAGCATTGCCATCACCTCTCTACTTCGGGAGCCATCTATCGGAAATTATTAGTAATTACACTTTTTACTTTTTCTCATCGGAGAGCCAGCCTATGGGGAAGATGCCTTCTTCCATCTTCCCCTTCTTCTCCAGGCTAATTACAATAGTTCTTGAGAAGTTTTAATATCCTTGGGATGTTCAAACCAGCATGTTCTTATTGCTATGTCTCCTGAATGTGTGTCAGGTCTTGCTTAGGGTTAAACAAGTATTTAAGAATACGTTCCGGAGATCGAGCCCGCAACAGGCACTGCGGCTACTCCAACTCCTGCAAGAGGCACTGCAGCTGAACCAGAGAACCAACCTGTGCTGGTATCAGTCGCCCCTATACACAAGAGGAAATCTTGGAGGCAGAAGTCAGCTCGTTTAGAAAGGAATGATGAAAACACAGGGCCATCACAAGGAGAGGAGGAGGAAGAAGAAGAACTCGTAAACAAGACAGAAACCACCCCATCCCTAACCTTGAGTGAGCTGTGAGATATGCGAAAAGATTTCAGCTTTCGTCCAGGCGAGCACATTGTCACCTGGCTGCTCTGATGCTGGGATAATGGGGCCAGTAGCCTGGAATTAGAGGGTAAGGAAGCCAAACAGCTGGGATCCCTTTCTAGGGAAGGGGGCATTGACAAAGTAATTGGAAAAGGGGCACAAGCCCTCAGCCTCTGGAGGCGACTCCTATCAGGTATGAAGGAAAGAAGGGGGGGCAGGGTGAGTGAGCGGCTGTGTGGTGCTTAGCTGCCGACTGGGGTTAAACCATGACACCACTCAATGTAGAACCTTATTTAAAAAACAACAACAAAAAAAACCCCGAATGCTTGTTTCTGTTGCCTGATGGGCTTGAAAAATCAGAACCAATTTTCTTTACTTGTTGTTCTACTTGTAATTTAATAATACATTTAATGTGCATTATGCAGAACACTAATATATATTGGTTGCTTCAGTGGTAATGATAGTTGTGATTTTAAAAACGCCTTTGTTCTGGTCATGAGATTTCTACAGCAATAAATTGATTTGTTTAATAGTCACTAGCAGAGTTCTATAATATTTATGTGTAGAGAACCTCAGTGAAAAAAGAAGCAGGACTCTATCTGTTAAAATGCAGTTGATTGACTGTAAGGTAATTTTCTTTTTAAACAAAACACCTTATCTCAAAGGGAGTTGTGCTACTGTTGACTGCTTTCATCTAGCAGTTCATGACCCTCCTCTGAACATGTGGAAAGACACTGGTCAACAAAGAAGTGACCTTCAGGTGGGAAAGGCTCATGAAGGTGAGCAGTTTGATGGTAGTCCTGAATTCCTTGTGTGTTCATGATGCCACTTTATGCATCCTTTTTCTTCTCTGCTGTGCTTTAAACAGTGGTAGGAAGCAAGAAACAAATTTAGGACAACTTGGTTATGAAAACAAAACACCTCAAAATTTTGAAGAGGCCTCCTGATGTAGATGTCTTTTCCCAAAGCTAGCTTTATGGATATTTGATGCTTACAAACAGTAAGATTTGTAACTGCCTTAGAGCCTTTAACTATCAGATTGTCAACTGTATCAGATATCATTCTGACTCTAGGTGTTTTGTAAAAGTAGTCTTTTCACAGAAAGTATTCATTTTAAGACTCGATACAGTGAGCTCTCTTTTCTTTGGCAATCCCATACAATATTTTATATAATGTAGTAGCCAATTTTGAATTACATTTGCATTTCAGCTAAGTACTGTCTTGTTTTTCCAAGTGCAGCTTGAGCATGCGCATACATATATGGAGGAAAGGTTTTGCATGTAGAAAAGTCCAGTCTAATGGCAAGAGCAATAACTTGTTACTGATTAAATGGCATTTCAAATATGTTGTATTCATTTAGCTTCTAGACTTCACAAATGCCATTATACTTTTCCGACTCTACCAGATAAGTATTTGTTAGATTCTCCTAGAGACCTTGCTGATTGTTGCTAATACAAAAGCTTTTCCATTTCTCACTTGAAAATTCACAGCCTTTTTAGTATGCTTGTGTGCTACTATAAAAAAAAAGTGTCCTGAATTAATATCTCTAGAATACATCTATAGGATACTAGAATGCACTTGTAAAACCAAGATTTTTACACAGGACTTGTTAAATCAGAAAGTAAGTAGTTGGCACTGCATTTCTGAAAGTGAAGTTGTAAATTGGATTCTGCACCAAAACTGCTTTTTCAGGCATGCATTTATACTGCTGCTGTACCATTCTGAGTAATTCTGGTGCATGCAACTGTTGACTTCAGATCAAGTCTGTCATATTGCAGTGGTGGAGATAGTTATGATTAGTGAGCAAGTAGTTTCAAAGTCCTGTCTAAAACTAGGTGCTGAATTATTTGCAAGATCTGGGTATGTGATACAGTGAATGTTTGGAGGATGGGGGAAACTACAGGCCTGTCAGCCTGACCTTGGTGCCAAGGAAGGTCATGGAGCAGATCATCTTGAGTGCCATTATGGCAACAACCAGGGGATCAGTCCCAGCCAGCATGGGTTTATGAAAGGGAGGTCCTGCTTCACTAACCTGGTCTCCTTCTATGACAAGGTGACCCGCTTAGTGGATGAGGGGAAGGCAGTGGATGTTGTCTACTTGGACTTTAGTAAGGCCTTTGACACAGTCTCCCACAGCATTCTCCTGGAGAAGCTGGCTGCTCACGGCTTGGATGGGTGCACTCTGCGCTGGGTTAAAAACTGTCTGGACGGCCAAGCCCAGAGAGTGGTGGTGAATGGAGTCAAATCCACTTGGCGGCCGGTCACGAGTGGTGTTCCCCAGGGCTCAGTGTTGGGGCCGGTCCTGTTCAATATCTTCATTGATGATCTGGATGAGGGGATTGAGTGCACCCTCAGTAAGTTTGCAGATGACACCAAGTTGGGTGGAAGTGTTGATCTGCTGGAGAATAGGAATCGTAGGGTCATAGAATTGTTAAGGTTGGAAAAGACCCTTAAGATCATTGAGGAAGGCCCTGCAGAGGGACCTGGACAGGCTGGATCGTTGGGCCGGGGCCAACTGTATGAGATTCAACAAGGCTAAGTGCCGGGTGCTGCACTTGGGTCACAACAACCCCATGCAATGCTACAGGCTTGGGGAGGAGTGGCTGGAGAGCTGTCTGGCTGAAAAGGACCTGGGGGTGTTGGTTGACAGCCACCTGAACATGAGCCAGCAGTGTACTCGGGTGGCCAAGAGGGCCAATGGCATCCTGGCCTGTATCAGGAATAGTGTGGCCAGCAGGACCAGGGAGGTGATAGTGCCCCTGTTCTCGGCCCTGGTGAGGCCGCACCTCGAGTACTGTGTTCAGTTTTGGGCCCCTCACTACAAGAAGGACATCGAGGGGCTGGAGCCTGTCCAAAGAAGGGCAACAAAGCTGGTGAAGGGTCTAGAGCACAAGTCTTATGAGGAGAGGCTGAGGGAACTGGGATTGTTTAGCCTGGAGAAGAGGAGGCTGAGGGGAGACCTTATTTCTCTCTACAACTACTTGAAAGGAGGTTGTAGCGAGGTGGGGGTCGGTCTCTTCTCCCTAGTAACGAGTGATAGGACGAGAGGAAATGGCCTCAAGCTGCGCCAGGGGATGTTTAGGTTGGATATTAGGAAAAACTTCTTCACCGAAAGGGTAGTCAGGCATTGGAACAGGCTGCCCAGGGAAGTGGTTGAGTCTCCATCCCTGAAGGTATTTAAAAGGGTAGATGTGGTGCTTAGGGACATGATATAGTGATGGACTTGGCAGTGATAGGTTAACGGTTGGACTTGATGATCTTAAAGGTATTTTCCAACCTTAACGGTTCTATGATTCTATGAAAAACCTGACCTGCTGTATTACAGGTCTGGGAGAATAACCTCAGGCAAAGTAAAATTGAGGAGAGACTAATGTGATATCTTGGCATAAGACTATTTGCCTTGGTTATCTTTGCTCTGCATGCTGTTTAAATCAGTTCATGATGTAAAGAAAAATGTCCTTTAGGAAGAAGTACTTTTAAGTTGTGGATTTCTGGCTAGATTCTAAACTCTGTGTCCTCTAATCTAGAGTGTGTCAAATAGAGAATATAAAATATTGGTAGGTACCAATATCTAATCTGCATTTATGTTCCTGAAATTAGTGCTTGTGGAGCTAAACTGATGTTAGGGGTAACAGGAAACCTTAAAAGTGTATAGGAGACTTGATCTAGACAGAGCCTGAATTAAAATGAACCCTGTATTTTGTTGCTGTGTATGAAAAAAATACTGTGTGTTAAGGGATGTTAAAGAGTGGGGCTGCCTTCCTCAGCCGCTCTGGCCCAGGACTCCCTCTTGACTGGCTGCTGGAGCCCAGCCTAGTGTGCTTGGGGACCCAGGGTCTCTGCCCAGGCTGAGGGACGTGGCTGCTGCTTTCCCATTGGCATGTTCAACCAGTAGCAAAGCTGAGCAGGTAGCCCAGAGACAGACATACACGCATGACATGTGGCTGGTTACACAGACTGCCACAGACAAGGCACTGCTTTCAACAGCACCTACATATAGGACTCATGTAAAACATAAGCATAGACAGACAAGTCCCCTTCCTCCTCTTCAGCTGGTAGAGATAGGAGTTCACTAGTGAAAGCACACACACACGTTTGTGGATCCCTCGAGTACTGGCGCAGCTCCTCTGTCTGTCTGGTACCCCTGCCTGAATCCTGGGCCCTCTTACCTACTTCACAGGTCCCCTACTTGACAGCTAGTCCAGCTTGTTGCTTGCTAGCGAGCACGCAGCACTCACACATTCATCCAATAGGCACTCCACATTTGCAAGTCCCCTGGGCATGCCAGCATGGACCCTTGCCAGCCTAAGACCCCAGCCCAGACCTGAGGTCCCCCCTTCTTGCCAGCTAGTCCAGCTTGAAGTTTGCTAGCGAATACACATGCACACCAGGTTTGGGGAAGATAGACACCTCTGCCCCCCCGCCCTAGCAGTTGGCATCAGGCATGTGGGCTGTGACCCGTTGTCCTGTTCCAGCCATTGGTGCTGAGCCCCTCACTCTCCTCATGGTGGTCCCCCTTAGTAGCTGGTTTTCAGGACACACACACACACCATTCCTGCCCCAGTGGCTGGAGTCGGAGACCCCCACTCACTCCAGTAGCTGGCACTGAGACCCTGTTCCAGTAGCTGACACCACAGGCCATGGGGTGACTACACCCTTGGTCTGACTCCAGTAGTTGGCACCAAAATTCACTCACACACACACAGGTCTTACCAGTGGCTGGCACTTGGTCCTTGCAGCACACGTGCACATGGGGTAGAGTGAGATTATGCAGAGATAGTTAAGACAAGATTTAATAAGAAGATGGGACAGACTGCAGACATCACGTGCAGGGCTCAGCCAGACAAGCATACTAACTGGCCCATTTTGGATGGAACTAGCCCTTTTTATAACCTTTTCTGTCTCCCCCCCCTTCTTTGTTCTTCCCTGTTTCTCCTTCCCCTACATATTCCCTCATCAGCTGGCATAGTTCCACTGACACACCCCCTACACCCCCCACCCCCCAAATCCTGGACCCTCAGGTTTGCATCCTTATCAGTTACAAAGTCCCAGGTTTGCCTGCAGTTTCTTGCTAGCCCAACAATTAGTGTGACTGACCAGGTTTGTTTCTGGTTGTTGTTTTTGTTAATGCTAATTTGTCAGGTTTTATGTCTCTGTGTTTGACCCCCTCCCTTCCCTTATCCTCCCAACTGAAAAACATAAAATTTCTTGCATTCCACATATCCTTGCCAATTAGTGTGACTGACCAGGTTTGTTCTCATCACAACTTTCATTATCATGTTTTGGTCTGTATGTTCTTGTTTATGGCTCCTTTGGCCAGATACCCTTAAAGGAGCAGACAGTGTCCTTCCACATACCCTTATACTATGTTCTAGTGTTGTAATGTCGTGGCAGCCAGCAACTAAGCACCACACAGCTGCTCGCTCACTTCCCCCCCCGGTGGGATGGGGGAGAGAATCGGAAAGGTAAAAAAGGGAAAACTCGTGGGTTGAGATCAAGACAGGAAAAGCAAAAGCCCCACATGCAAGCAAAGCAAGGAATTCATTCGCTACTTCCCAGTGGCAGGTGGGGTGTTCAGCTATCTCCAGGAAAGCAGGGCTTCATTATGCGTAATGGTTACTTGGGAAGACAAACGCCATCACTCTGAATGTCCCGTTCCCCCCCCTCCCCCCCTTCCTTCTTCTTTCCCTAGCTTTATATGCTGAGCATGATGTCATATGGTATGGAATATCCCTTTGGTCAGTTGGGGTCAGCTGTCCCAGCTGCATCCCCTCCCAACTTTTTGTGCACAATAACCTACTCGCTGGCAGGGTGGTGTGAGAAGCAGAAAAGGTCTTGACTCTGTGTAAGCACTGCTTATCAATAACAAAAACATCTCTGTATTATTCACACTGTTTTCAGCACAAATCCAAAGCGTAGCCCCATACTAGCTACTCTAAAGAAAATTAACTTTATCCCAGCCAAACCCAGCACATTCTCCACCCCTTATTCCGTACTATGTACATCGTGCTCAGGTACCATGCTACCCAGTACATCCTCATTAGCCGCCCCCCCCCCCCCCTTCCCATCCTTTGATAAATAACACAGGTATCATTTCAGTTTTTCCATTTATATGAGCAAATATTAATGTAAACATGCTATTAAATAGTTTAAGCCTGAAGTTTCTCTTAAGGTAGACTTATAATTGCACAGGGAACATCCTCTCGGTTGTAAATATTTTACTTTAAATATGTCTCTTGCTGGGATCATACATAAATCAATGTTGTTTTTCTGTTGATAATTTTTTTTTCTTTTTAAGCAAAGAGAACATAACACTTCCTATTCTAGAAAAAGCCTAAGAACAAAGGGCTCCCCTTCCTTCATTTCCATATTTGCCAAATGGGAAAATCTCTGATTTTATTTATGCATGACTCCATCATCTCCCAAACAGAACAAGTTCACAGAAATGGGGAGGGGGTTATGAGGAGCATGGCAAAGTTGTATATTGAGGAATTCAGACTCTACAGAATGGAAGACGTGGAAAGTGGTTAATCTGGAAAGGGATTTACTGGCTGCAGGAAAGTACCATGTGATAATAAGCAGTTCCATATATGCTGCTAGAACAACAATCTGGGAGGTGGGGGAGTGAATGTGATTCACGGACTCAGGAACAAAAGTGATGAGTTGAGGTTTGTTCTCTGTAACCTGGGATAAGTGGGACCAAAAATTATAAAACTGCAGGGGGGGATGTTTGTGGGGTTTTGTTGGATTTGTTTTTCATATGAAAAGCTGTGGAGGATTTAAGCACTAGAAAAATGACTTCTAGAGGGAAACATAAAAAGAACTCTGCAGAGTGTCAAGAGAAGATTCAGAAGTTCAAATACCTTAATGTGGAATAAAAACTGCATAGGGAAGGACTCTAATCTTAGAAGAAGACAGAAGAGGAACCAGTGACTAGAACCCAACACTAGATAAATTACAGTAGTGGAAAATACCCTGTTTTAACAGAGTGAGTAACTAATTAAATTACAACCTGAAGTGGTGAATTCTTCACTGGGTTGTTTTCAGACATTCTTTTTATAAGCTGCTATTGGTAAGCAAATTACTGGTCTCAGTAAAAGGATGATCGGTGAAAATGTACATGAACTTATTGGTCACTATTCTATGATATTCTTTTGGATTTTGGCCCTGAGGAAGAACCCAGCCAGCTTTTTGCGTTCCACTAGAGAATTTAAATCTCCTGCTATGTGTATTTTGCTTATTACCTCCTTAAGCCACTGAAACTTTTATCCCTGACAGTAATATTAATGATTGACACCTGGTTTTCGAAGATGAGTAAAACTGACAGCTGTTTTGTATTTTGCTTGTGTGTGGATAGAGTAACTTCAACTAACAAGTCCAATAACTCCATTCTCTAAGAACGTGTTCAGTGTTGCCAACTTCTGAGTTGATCACTAATTGTGCTTAAATTGTTTCTTAAGCCCTCCTACATGTGATAGTATTAAAATGTTTGACTGCAAAGAAAAGCTAGAAAAAGTAAGCAGGATGATAAAAGTGAAGGAAACAGATAACAATTAACTAAACCACTGTTTAATTTAGTTTTATTCAAAAGATCAATATTTTTGAACTTTGCAAAGATGTTGCATCTAACTCCATATCAACAGTAGAGTCAGAACTTTACTCTTAAAAAGTTAGAAGTGTAAGTCTTTGAAATGTCATGAACTTTTTTTTTTTTAATGTTGTTATGATTTTAACTTATCAGTTGGACTCTCTCCAGTATGTCCATATCTCTCCTGTACTGGGGAGCCCAGAACTGGACACAGTATTCCAGGTGTGGCCTCACCAATGCTGAGTAGAGGGGAAGGATCACCTCCCTTGACCTGCTGGCAATGCTCCTCCTAATGCAGCCCAGGAAACCATTAGCCACGTTTGCCGCAAGGACACACTGTCAGCTCATGTGGCACGCTGTCAGATATTGTATGGGTATTGAAGTTAGGTTGAGTGGCTTAATATCCCAGGTTATTCCAAATTTTCTAAAGGTGGGATCAGGAAAGCTAAGGCACAGTTGGAGCTCAATTTGGCAAGGGATGAGAAGAATAAGAAGGGATTTTACATGTATGCTGGCCAGAAAAGGAAGATTAAAGAAAATGCACTCCCATAATAAATAACACAGGAGAACTGGTGACAACTGACATGGAGAAGGCTGAGGTACTCAACAGTTTTTTTGCCTCAGTTTTCAGTGGTAATCTCTCTTCCCACATCTCTCGAGTCCCTGAACCTCAGGGCAGGAACTGGGGGAATGAAGTTCTCACCATAGCAGAAGATCAGGTTTGAGACCACCTGAGGAACCTGAACATACACAAGTCCATGGAACCTGACAAGGCGCATCCCAGGGTCCTGAGGGAATTGTCTAATGTAGTTGCCAAGCCACTCTCCATCATATTTGAAAAGTTATGACAGTCAGGCAAAGTCCCCAGTGACTGAAGAAATGGGAATAGCACATCCATTTTCAAAAAGGGTAAAAAAGAGGACCCTGGGAACTACTGACGAGTCAGCCTCACCTTCGTGCATGGTAAGATCATGGAACAGACAAGGAAACAGCTATGGATGTCATCTATCTAGACTTGATACTGTCCCCCACAACGTTCTTGCTGCTAAATTGGAGAGATAGGGGTTTGATGGATGGACTGTTAGATGGATAAGGAACTGGCTGGATGGCCACATCCAAAGAGTTGCAGTCAATGGCTCAATGTCCAAGTGGAAACCAGTAACTAGTGGTGTCCCTCAAGGGTCCATACTGGGACCAATACTATTTAATATCTTCATCAATGACATAGTGGGATTGAGTGAACCCTCAGCAAGTTTGCAGATGACACCAAGCTGAGTGGTGCAGTTGATTTCTGGAGGGAAGGGATGCCATCCAGAGGGACCTGGACAGGCTTGAAGAGTGGGCCCCTGTGAACCTCATGAAGTTCAACAAGGCCAAGTGCAAGGGCCTGCTCCTGGGTCAGGGCAATCCCCAGTGTCAATGCAGACTGGGGGATGAATGGATTGAGAGCAGCCCTGCAGAGAAGGACTTGGGGATACTGGGGGATGAAAAATTGGCGGGGTGGTGTGAGAAGCAGAAAAGGTCTTGACTCTGTGTAAGCACTGCTTATCAATAACAAAAACATCTCTGTATTATCCACACTGTTTTCAGCACAAATCCAAAGCGTAGCCCCATACTAGCTACTCTAAAGAAAATTAACTTTATCCCAGCCAAACCCAGCACATTCTCCACCCCTTATTCCATACTATGTACATCGTGCTCAGGTACCATGCTATCCAGTATATCCTCATTAGCTTCCCCCCCCCCCCCCCCCCATCCTTTGATAAATACACAGGTATCATTCCCTTAGTCTATGGACCACCCCTATAAAATGCCCATGAAATGTCCGTTGAGTTCATTTAGTCCGTGACTTTGGGCTCCATCTGTTATGGTGGTCACTCAGGACAGGAGAGGTGGTGTGTCGCGTGGAGTTATTTGGCACCAAAGCCAGCTCAGGTCGGGTCACTGCTGCACTTGCACTGCTTCTTGTAAGGCTCGTCCTCCATTGGTTCAGGTGGTTCCTGCTATAGTAATTCCCATAACATGCAACTCAAATCATGGGTTACAACAATTTAAAGGTATTTCCATTGCAGTCTCCACCCCTGGTCCCTTTGGACCAGACCATAGGGTTTAATATTGCAATGAACTCCTCCCCTTGCCCCTGCTCTGGCTTGGACTTATCCACAGACTGCAGTTCCTTAGGGGTGTACCTGCTCCAAGTGGAGCCTTATCTATGAGCCACAGTCCCTCCAGGGGTATACCTGCTGCGACATAGACTTATCCACAGCCACAGTCGCTTAGAGGTGCACCTGTTCCAGTGTGGCCTTCTACAGGTCACGGTCCCTTCGACTTGAGTTCACACTGGAGTTGTAGCCTGTTCAGTACAGCAGTAATGCCCTGGCCATCTGCCAGCCTAGGCACATGGCCATTGCTGTTATCATAATGTTCCCAGGCACAGCAGAGTAAGATGATAAGCAGTACAGCAAGCAGCAAAAGCAAAAAGCAGCCACTAATGAGCACTAGACTCTAATACACAGTAAGGCAAGCGAGCCCCATGGCAAGCACAGGAGCCCGCCGATTAACAGCTAAACAGCAATAACAGCTATAAATTCGATCTAGCACATTCCAATCAAACCTGTCATTATCTCGAACCCTTCGAGCCTCACATTGGGCGCCAAAAAGGACTGTTGTGGTTTAACCCCAGCCGGCAACTAAGCACCACGCAGCCGCTCGCTCACTCCCCCCCTGGTGGGATGGGTGAGAGAATCAGAAGAGTAAAAGTGAGAAAACTCGTGGGTTGAGATAAAGACAGTTTAACAGGTGAAGCAAAAGCTGTGCGCGCAAGCAAACCAAAGCAAGGAATTCATTCACTACTTCCCATTGGCAGGCAGGTGTTCAGCCATCTCCAGGAAAGCAGGGCTCCATCGCGCGTAACGTTTACTTGGGAAGACAAACCGCCGTAACTCCAAACGTTCCCCCCTTCCTTCTTCTTCCCCTGTCTTTATATGCTGAGCATGATGTCATATGGTATGGAATATCCCTTTGGCCAGTCTGGGTCAGCTGTCCCAGCTGTGTCCCTTCCCAACTTCTTGTGCACCCCCACCTTACTCGCTGGTAGGGTGGTGTGAGAAGCAGAAAAGGCCTTGAGTCTGTGTAAGCACTGCTCAGCAATAACAAAAACATCCCTGTATTATCAGCACTGTTTTCAGCACAAATCCAAAACATAGCCCCATACTAGCTACTCTAAAGAAAATTAGGTCTATCCCAGCCAAAACCAGCACGTGTAATTTGAGATAGTTCGGATTGGTATAGATTTTTCCTGTGTGTATTAATGAGCATATAAATATCATGTAAGTGCATACCTGCAAAAGAGTAGAGTTGACAAAATGTGCTTTGCACATGGCATGCTATAAAGTCAAATTTAAAATTGGGATTTGAGTTTTCTTGGGGTTTTTTGTTTGTTTGCGCGTGTGGGTTATTTTTTTTTTAATGGCTTAAAAGTTGCTAGGTTGTTTTCAGTTGCAAGTTGAATTCTTTTTTTAGGCGTTTCTGTTTTTGAGGAAATACAGGAATTACCTCTATGGGAGTGAGTATGGTGAATTTCTGCTGAAAGGGAAGGAGTTCGGAGAAAGACATCTAATGGCTGAAGACAAAATGATCCTAATGGGTTCAGTTACAACTTGCAGTCATCACTTGAGTAAAGGAAATTAGATTCCGTGGATGCAGTTTTAAATAGTCTGTTGAATTGTAAGCATGTTAGCTGAGGTGTTGGACCTGCTACCTTGTATAAAAACTAACTGCCTTGATTTGCATAATTTTGCCTCCTGTTAGTTGTCTTGAAAGCACATCTTCTTTTACTTAAAAATGCAAAGCCCTAGGAGTAATTGGAGAGAAAACACTGGCACCTGTTTAGGTGTTTTTTTCTAAAGAAATATTAATGTAGCTTTACCCTGAGATAATGAACTCTTGAGGATCAAGGCTTAGTAAGCAAGCTAGATTGAGGGACAGCGGTTGGTCTCCCACTGAATAGAAATAGGCTCATCATATGAGATGGTCAGAATAAACATTTGGTTTTAAAATGCATGATTTGGTATTTTAAATAATCAAGTATATTTTACAGGCAACTTTTTAAATAACACTTTATTTCATTCTAAGTACACTTCCCTTTAGCTAGATAATTGCTTTGGGTAGTCTAATGCACATGACTCCAAGATGACAAGAATCCCTAACAAAGATAAAGTATTTCAAATGATACATAGAGCTTTCAAGCCTGATCTTCATAGAATAGCCCAGGTTGGAAGGGACCTCGAAAGATCATCTGGTCCAACCTTTTGTTGGAAAGGTAGCCTAGATGAGATTATCTATCACTCTGTCCAATCGCATCTTGAAAACCTCCAGTGATGGGGACTCTACCACATCCCTGGGGAAGTTGTTCCAGTGATAGATTGTTCTCACTGTAAAAAATTTCTTTCTTATATGGAGATGAAACCTCTCCTGGTGCAACTTGTACCCATTGCCCCTTGTCTTCTCCATGTGACTCGTTGTGAAGAGAGCCTCCGTCCTCTTTGTAGCCGCCCTTTAAGTACTGGAATACTTTGATGAGGTGTCCCTGCCCCCCCAAGCCTTCTCTTTTCCAGGGAGAAAAGACCTAACTCACTCCTTCAGTCTTTCCTCATAGGGCAGATTCTCTAGCCCTTTGATCACCTTTGTGGCCCTCCTTTGGACACTCTCCAGCCTTTCTTGAATTGTGTCTTTTTTGAATTGTGGGGGCCAGAACTGGACACTGTACTCCAGGTGCGGCCTGACAAGTGTTGAATAGAGTGGGATGACCACGTCTCTATCTCTGCTAGTAATGCCCCTGCGGATGCAGCCCAGGATCTGATTTGCCCCCATTGCTGCAGCAGCGCACTGCTGACTCATGTTCAGCTTGTTGTCCACCAGGACCCCCAGGTCCCTTTCAGCAAGGCTGCTTCCCAGCCACACAGATCCTAGCCTGTACTGGGCTCATCCCTGGTGCAGGACCTGTCGTCCCAGGTGCAGGACTTTGCACTTGTCTTTGTTAAACTTCATACTGTTCTTGCTGTCCCACTCTTCCAGCCTGTCCAGGTCTCTCTGTAATATGGCTCTCCCTTCTGAGGTGTCCACCTCACCACCCATTTTGGTGTCATCAGCAAACTTGGTGAGAGTGCTTTCAAGCCCATTGTCCAGATCATTTATGAAGATGTTGAATAGCGTGGGGCCCAGTATTGATCCCTGGGAGACCCCACTTGTGACAGGCTGCCAGCCTGAGTAAAAAACATTGATCACCACCCTCTGAGTGCGACCTGTTAGCCAATTTCCAACCCATCTCGCAGACCACCCATCCAGTCTGTATCTTGCCAGTTTGTCCAGGCTGTGGGAAACAGTGTTGAATGCTTTGCTGAAGTCCAGGTAAACAACATCCACTGCTCTCCCCGTGTCAACAGAAGATGTTATTTTGTTTTAGAAGGTGATCAGGTTAGTCAGGCATGATTTGCCTTTGGTAAATCCGTGCTGGCTTTTCCCACCTGCTTCATTTGGTTTGTGATAGTTTCTAGGAGGACTTGTTCCATTACTTTCCCAGGGACTGAAGTAAGACTGAAGTAAGACTAATGGGCCTGTAGTTTCCTGGGTCCCCTTTTGGGCCTTTGTAGATGGGTATGACATTTGCCCTCTTCCAGTCATTAGGGACATACCCTGATCTCCATGACTTTTCAAAGATTATAGATAGTGGCCTTGAAATGATGTCAGCCACTTCTCTTTAACACCCTGGTGTGGATTCTGTCCGGGCCCATAGATTTATGTGGGTTGAGCCCTTGCAAGAGGCTGCAGACCAGCCCTTCCTCCATTACTGGTGGGTCGACACGTGTGTTGTCGTAGCTACTTGATCCTGTGATCTGGGGTCCAGCCACGCCGGTCAAGACAGAGGCAAAGAAGGTATTGAGAACCTCTGCCTCGTCAGCATTATTAGCGACTAGTTTCCCTGTCCTGTTTAGCAATGGGCCTATGTCTTCCCTGTGCTTCTGCTTACTGCTCAGATATTTGAAGAACCCTTTCTTGTTGTTCTTGACATCTCTGGCCAATTTCAGTTCCAGCTGAGCCATAGCCTTCCTGACTGCATGCCCTAGCAAGGTTCTTGTAGTCCTCAATGGCTACTTGGCCGCCTTTCCATAGCCAGTAGGCTTCTTTTTTCTTTTAAACACACCCAACTGCTCATTGTTAAGCCAGGGTGGTCTCTTGTTCCACCTTCTTCCTTTCCCTTTGCAGGGGATTGTGGTGGGTTGACCAAGCCACTCTATCACTCCCCCTCCTCAGTGGGACAGGGGGAGAAAATAAGATGAAAAACTCATGGGTCGAGATAAAGGCAGTTTAATAAAGAAAAGCAAAGGATGCGTGCAGAAGCATAGCAAAACAAAAAGTGTTATTCTCTGTAGCAAACACTACACATGAAGGTTATCCCACTAGATCTCCAGCCGACCCGGGCTTTATACCCCCAGCAGTAGGTGTGTCATGTTATAAGGGGCGGAGACAAGGGAGGGTCGACCCTTAACTCTTTCCGTACAGCACGTGATCTTCCGGTCGCCAGCCCTTATCTTTACTACATTTCCCCCTCCCTTAGCTCCAGTAGTTCTGGATCTTGCTGGGGAAGCTGCGTGTAAAATAATCGATATATGGTAAGACTTATACAGGCACGCATCCGTTACGTTCATAGATTTTGCCCAGTCCAGCCAGTAGTTCGTCGCGGCTCCCTCATTACTCCCCCACACCATCAGGATGCATAGGGAAATGGTAACCTGTCAAGATAAGACTCAATAGATTGATTAATGTCTATACGGCCGAATATTTCGACTGGGTACCCATTCCAGCGTCCCTTTCTCGGTTTGCACACACGCATACCCACGTCCCAAGCAACGGAGGGAATAAGGGCCCCCCCATTCACGGGTTTGCAGGTCCCGTACTTGAACCAAAGGGTAAGGCCCTTCGTCCTCATCGAGCCGGAAATGTGCCTGGGTTGCAGTCTGGGTTTTATAGGTGTTCCCTCGAATGGTATGATTTAAGGTAATTAGTGCCGTCGTCAACAGACGCTGTGCCCGAAATAAGGGAGGGTCAAGGGGAGGGGGAACCCCTGTTCCTGGGCTTATCTTTTCCCCCTCCCTAAGTCGGTCGAGTAACTCTTTTAATGTGCGGTGCGTGCGTTCTACAATGCTTTGGCCCGTACTGTTATAGGGAATGCCATGACTCAACTGAATATCCCAGCGCGCGCAAAAGTCCTTTGTCTTCTTGCTGACATATGCCGCTCCATTATCTGTTTTAATTTTTTGTGGGATGCCAAGTTGCGCCATACAGTCCTGCCAATGTAAAATAACTGAGAGAGCATTTTGTTTAGCATGCATAGTGGCTAAAATAACTCCACTGCAGGTATCAACTGTGACATGCAGATACTTACGTGGATTAAAGGGTTCATAAATCGTAACATCAGACTGCCATATTTGGTTGGGCTGCAACCCTCGAGGGTTTACCCCTGCCTCCCAGAGGGGACCTTTGGAACACACAGGACAAGCAGCAATCACAGAGCGAGCATCTTGCAACGTAATGCCAGCGAGCCTAGCTAAACCGCGAGCTCCACAGTGGAGGAGCTTATGCAGGCGGAAAGCTCGCCTTAGGTTAGAAGTTTCTTCAACCGCCAGTACGCTCTTTGCTAAGCTGTCCGCTATTTCATTCCCAGCAGAAAGAAAACTCGGTATGGAACTATGACTATTAACATGGATAGGACAGACAGGAGCGGTTCTCATTTGCAGTGCGGTGAGCAACATTCCAGCAATCTCTGACGTTGCCCCAAGTGCCCATCGGCACTTCTTCAGTAACTTATATACATAGCAAGAGTCTGTGATTAGATCCAAGGCCTCTTCGGGCCATTGAGTGAGAGCCATCCATACCGCTTTGGCCTCAAGATACTGCACGGATTGCCCTTGATCTTGATAACTAATGTGGGTCCACTGACCATCCTCCTGCCATGTAACGACAGCTTTCCCAGTAATCGATGACGCGTCGGTAAAAACTGTGCGGCCTCCGGTGGGTTGTTCAACTATGGCACTAGCTGGCAAAAAATGGAGTACCTGGATTATCTCCCCACAGGGGTGTGGTCTTAGACCTTCAATACGACCCGTAAATTCAGCTATTGCCGCTTGCAGGAGCCCCACTTGTGGAAGTACCAACTCCCACTGTGCCAAAGAACAGGGCAATGCGATGACCTCCGGGTCCTTCCCTGTTAAGTGTTGAGTTTGCCTCCGACAGCGGAGAATAAGCTGGGATAATAATGTTGGCCAAGAAATTAAAGCCGTCTTTGGTTTGCCTTGATACAACCAAGCAAAAGGCCAGCCTTTTTCACCATTATTTTGAATTAGTAAACCATGGCCAGCGGTATCGGTCATGTAAATCAGGGCAGTGACCGGTTGTTCAGGTGTAAATCGAGCGAGACCCCAATGCTGGGCTCGCTCCATAATTGTCCTAAGAATCTCCTGATGGTTTCTTGAAAGAGTCCTTGGAGCTAGGGGGGAATCTCCTCCTTTCAGGAGTTGATATAAGGTAGTCATTTCTGCCTCAGATATTGGAATAAAGTTTCTAAGCCACAACAGTTGTCCAATTAATTTTTGTGCCTCATGGAGTGTTGTCACTGTAGTCCGAATTTCAAATGATTGTGCTGTCACGCTTCGTGGCCTCAGTTGAGTACCTAAATACTTTACTGCACGCCCTACCTGTGTTTTCCGAGGCTCAATGTGTAACCCATGTCGCTCCAAACTGACTATCAGCTGCACGCGTGCCTTTTCCAGTAACTCCTCTTGGTTGGACGCCAATAACACGTCATCCATGTAATGGAAAATGATGACCGTAGGGAAATTTTCTCGAATAGGGCGTATCGCAGCAGCTACAGCAATTTGACACAAGACTGGTGAGTTTTTCATGCCCTGGGGTAACACCTTCCATTGATATCTGGCGCACGGGTGTTGATTGTTAGGCTCAGGAACAGTAAAGGCAAAGCGTACTCTATCTTCTTCATGCAAGGGAACACTAAAAAAGCAATCTCTAATATCTATAACCACTATTTGATAGTCAGGTGGAATCATGGCCGGAGAAGGGAGGCCCGCTTGTAGCGGACCCATGTCTTGTATACATGCATTAACTGCGCGTAGATCATGTAGCAGTCGCCACGCTCCCGATTTTTTCTTTATCACGAAAATGGGGGTGTTCCAGGGACTTGTAGAGGGTTCGATGTGTCCTGCGTCAAGTTCTCGTTGTACCAATTGTCGAACAGCCGCCCTCTTTTCCTCTGTCAATGGCCACTGCTCTACCCACACTGGTTTATCTGTCAACCAGGTGAGTTTTAATGGGCGGACACAGGCAGTGGCCATTATGATAAATTTGTACGCAGCGCTATATTCATCTTCTGCAAGCAACATCGTCCCAAGATGACAATGGGTAACTCAGCAATGACAGGGTTACACCATGCAACCCTAGCTTGTCCGGATTCCGGATCCTTCAACATAATTTGCATTGGGTTCCTGCTTTGATGCGAGGTCTGAATGCCTCCCACACCTTGCAGCGAACCTCTCGGTTCGAGTGGCCAATCATCTGGCCATAGATGTGATGGGATTACTGTAACATCCGCTCCTGTATCCAAAAGGGCTCTTAATACGAGGCGTGGTGTTCCCCCCAACTCTGGGAGCCATGGGGTAACTATAATATCTACTTCTGGTCGTGTGGTCATGTTTAGGGTGAGTGCCACATACGGCGAGGCTCTATCCCCAGCCTCCTCTATTGCGCGCTCCCATCTCCCCAAGGCAGCTGAGTTGGATATTGCATCATTGGGACCGCAGGCGACTGTGCTGGTCCCGGGGAAGGAGAGACTCCCTGTGCCATACATTGCGCTGCTGTCGTCGGGCCTGTTGAGCTGATCACTGGGGCAGGTGGGGATGGCACGGCCCTCGGCCATCCCCTCTTCTCGTTTCCCCAGCCCGGTCTCCTTTGCTGACTCCCCGATTTGCACTGTCGAGCTCTGTGGCCTAGTCGCCCACAGCGCCAGCATCGTAGGTCTCTCTCTCCTTCCCCTGTTCCGGGGGTGTTTATTTTTGAAGGGCATTGTCGCGCCATGTGTCCTTGCCCCCCACACTTACGGCACGTAAGTCGTGCGCCGCGGCAGGCCGCATGGACTGCGGCCACTACCGGTTGCATACTTTGCACCTGTTCCTGTTCCAGCACATAACGAATCATCTGTGAAAGCGTGGTCCCTATGGGTAACTGTCTTAGCAACACTGCAGTTTGTGGGTTTGCTTGTGTACGTGCACAGTCAAGCAATATCGCCTCCTTAGCCTGCTCAGGAAGTCGAGCAACCTGGAGCGCCGCTTGCAGCCGGTCTAAAAACTTTGTGAAGGGCTCACTTAACGATTGCCGTATTTGGACCCATGGAGGCTCCCTTTTATCAAGAGCTGCGATGATGCGTATCGCTTCCTGGGCAGCTTTCGAAGATGCAGCAAAATCGCGCCCCCGCATTCGCTGAGCCTGTGCCTGAGGAGTTGCGAACTGCCCTTCACCCATCAGCTGCTCTAAAGTCACTCCTGCCATGGGATGGTTGGCCTGTTGCGCCTCGATAACAACTTGGGTGCACCGATTCCTCCACTCCTCCCTAAACAATACCATCATCGAGGGGGTCAATACGGCCCGCATCAACTGAATGATATCAAAAGGTGCAAGCGGCGTTGCAAAAACACAGTCTAGTAGGACTTGGGTCTCTGGGGAATTTAATCCATGACTTTTCGCCGTTGTGACCAATTCTTTCACCAACTTTGCATCTAACGGTTGCCACTCATATCCTCCACCTGGGGCTGCTCGGATAGGAAATGCTTGAATCGGAGGGGCCTGGAATCGCACTCCTTCCAAGACACAATTTTTTGCAATCATCTGCCAATCCGTCCTGTTTGCCCTCTCTTTCGGCATTCCCCCTGGCATAAGACTTTCCGCATTTGCCACCACCCCTCTCAATCGGCTGATCAATGCCTCGAGTTCCCTTGAAACCTCGTTAGTCCGTCTTGGAAGCGGGGGCGGATGAGCAACAATCGAGGATCCCTCATCACCCCCTTCGCCCTCACTGCTATCAGAGCTCATCAGGTAATCGTGTACAGGCTCCCTCCACTGTGAGGGAATACCAGTTTGATTTCCCATTGCCCTAGGGATAGGGGTTCCCTCTGGTGGCTCAGGTATCACTGACAGTGCCGGGGAGCCCTACCACCCCCCCTCGATGTCCTGCGCTCCGCTCTCTGTGTGTCCAGCGCTCGTCGATCACTGGGATACAATGGGGCATCCTCAGGTGTTTTGCCTTCTTTTTCTCCTTCCCGCCATCTTCCTTCACGTAGTTCACGATACTGCTGGGATCCCACATCAGCCCCCGGGACCCAATCCAGCAACCTATCAGTCAGCTCCCTTTCCACACATTGTTGCAACTCGCCCCAGGGGTATTGAGGAAGTGGCAGATCCGCCGGTGCAGGAGGTGCCGAAGGTTCCGTGGGCGGCCGCTCTAAACTCCCCACTTGTATCGGGAACACCTTTCCCGACTCCTTTGTTCCCGCTGCACCATAGTCTCCCTGCACCTCCCCTTCCTCCGTTGGCTCAGCCCCCAGTAACAACGGTTCCGTCTGTGTCCCACAGGCCACTCCTTCCCAGCCAGCCTGTGTCCCCTCCGAAACTAAACTTGTTGGCTTTTCGTTCCCAGGAGATTCCTGCCCCATCAGCACACCACGTGCAGCAGGTCGGCGCCGCCTTGCCGCAAACCCCCTCTTGAGCACCCTTGTCGTTACCGACTTTAGTACCTTTATGAGTTCCGCGAGCTCCATCGCTGTTGCCTGATCACGTCGGGGTCACCACTGTGTAGCAAACACTACACATCAAGGTTATCCCACTAGATCTCCAGCCGACCCGGGCTTTATACCCCCAGCAGTAGGTGTGTCATGTTATAAGGGGCGGAGACAAGGGAGGGTCGACCCTTAACTCTTTCCGTACAGCACGTGATCTTCCGGTCGCCAGCCCTTATCTTTACTACAATTCTCTACTTCCCATCAGCAGGTGATGTCCAGCCACTTCCTGGGAAGTAGGGCCGAAGTACAGGTAGCGGTTGCTTTGCAAGACAAACGCCTTAATAACGAATGCCCCCCCCCCCCCCCTTCTCTTAGCTTTTATTGCTGAGCATGACATCATATGGTATGGAATATCTCTTTTTGGTCAGTTTGAGTCAGCTGTCCTAGCTGTGTCCCCTCCCAACCTCTTGCCCACCCCCAGCCTACTGGCTTTTGGGGGTGGGGGAGTTGGAGAGACAGCCTTGATGCCAAAACATTGGTGTGTTATCAACACCTTTCTAGCTACAAATACAGAGCATAGCACTATGAGGGCTGCTATGGGGAAAGTTAACTCCATCCCAGCCAGACCCAATACAGAAGTATAATTCTGAACTTTAGAAATACAAAGGGATATATTGTGTCTTTAAGATATTGTTAGTAACTAGCAATATCCAAAGATCCATGTTTAAGAATAAATATGCATATAAACATTCTTATGCCACTACTTAAATGTGGTGTTTTGTGTGCTGATTGAAAATGTGCATATGCTCCTTTTCATGAGAGAGTATTTTGAAAAACAGATCAGTTTAAAAAAAGAGAAGTTATTTATTTGTTTGATCTTTGGTGCTTTTTAACTTGCATATTTTGGTAAATTTCACTTGTATGTCTACATTTTTTTTAGTTTTGTTTTTTTCTTGTGATGTTTTAAGCATGAAAATGTTGCATGTAAATAGAAAGCTGAAATTTCAAGTCATAAATGCAAATTTTATAAATCATTGTTAATTCCTAGTAGGTTTGTGCAGTGTCAGCTGTTAAGTCATGTCAGAATTGAAGAGACCACCAAAAGCAAGATCGTAATCAGTGATGTAATTTTAATGTATAAGGTCTTGTGAAATGTCATGCCATCATGTGGCTTAACATCTGTTAAACGGAGAAGCTCTTGTACTATCTGACGGCTCAAATACATACGTTACTATCCTAGTGATTTGGCAGTGCCTTTTCTTTTTGGATTATTATAGCAAGTTCCAGGGGATTTCTTGAAAACTGATGCAGTATTGTTTTTCTTCCCCTGCGGTTTAAAAAGAACCAAAAATATTATCCCTACTATATGAAGGTGTTTTTAAAATGTTTTTGTTTCTTTTTTTTAAAAAAAAGTACTTCAGTGCCTTTTTTTTTTTTAAACACACTGACTTGTTATTAACTTATTCCTCTGCAGGGTGTGATAGGTGTACAGCTGGTGGTTACCATGGTAATGGCTAGTGTCATACAGAAGATCATACCTCACTACTCTTTTGCTCGTTGGCTTCTCTGTAGTGGCAGGTAAGATAAGAAAAAGTTGCTGCACTGTGTTTGAATATGGTAACACAATTACGCATTAGAGTAGAAACAGTAAAGCGAACTAATGTAAATTATGCTTTTTTTGAAAAATAATTCATCTGCTATTCTTGAATTCTTGAAGTGTAAGACAGTGTTGCTGTAAAAGAACACACTTAAGTTTGTTGCTTTAATCGTATCGGTCAAAGTTAGCTGCCGTCCGGCTCTTATCTTTTTAAAGGCATAAGCCACATATTTTAATATTAAAAAGCTAAATTGAACATAAGACACTGCAAGAACAGAAGGATTTTTTTTCTCTGCACTGCCTCAGTATTTTTAGTAATCTGTCTGCTGATTAGCCTTGCATATAAAGAGTGCTTAGGTACTTACTAAAAATTCTTTTTTAATACTTCATAGGACAGGCTTAGTATAAATGTCAATATGCTACTTCATAACAATAGATCAAATACATGAGTTGCAAGGGGAGCATTCCATGTGTGGCTGTATCCATAATAACTAAACCCACCAGCTGTTTTAAATATAAATCAGTATCTTAAATATTAAAAAACAAACAAACACATAGACACTTTCTCTTTTTTTCCAGGAAGAGAAACGCACTGTCTGATTAGAAAGTAATATGCTGTCTTTTATAATTGTTGAAATTTTCAGAATTTCAAATCTCTACTTTTTTTGCAAAAGGTTGAGAGGCTTTTCTAAGTGAGGTTGTCTGAAATATCTACATGAGAGGGCCCTCCCATTTGTGGAGGGCGGATAAACACATCACCATTCAAAAATAGAAAAGCCAGGAACTTTAAGTGACTGGTTCATTTCAAGATGCCTGTATATGTACATTCAATTGTGGGTTTCTTTTTTTTTTTTGTGGTGGTTTGTTTTTGTTTTTTTTAGTGTTTGAACTGGCAGTGAATTCCTTCAGGGGAAACTTGTAACATTCGATGTTAATAATTTCTGTAGTATATTATTAGCTTGTACTAAACTTCTTTTCTGTTGAACAAATTCCAGCATCAGTCAAATATTTAGCACAATAGCACCTACTGATACAGACTATGTGGAAACCCCTATTAAACACATTGTGTTCTTTATAGCATTGCCAGCTTGAACTCTTACGTATCGATTATACTAATTTTTAAATTATTTTAAGATGATATCAATGAGCTCTGTGCAAGTGCCTGTTAAACACTTCATTATACCAGCAATCAAACTTCCAAAACTGGGAGTTTCTCCTAAAGCATGCATTGCATTTTTGTCCCACCATTGTTCTTCCTTTCAACCTTCCCATCCCCCACTAAAGTTTAGTTTAGTGTCAAAGACACCAAGCTGAGTGGTGCAGTTGACATGCCTGAGGGAAGGGATGCCATCCAGAGGGACCTGGACAGGCTTGAGGAGTGGGCCCCTGTGAACCTCATGAAGTTCAACAAGGCCAAGTGCAAGGGCCTGCTCCTGGGTCAGGGCAATCCCCAATATCAATGCAGACTGGGGGATGAATAGATTGAGAGCAGCCCTGCAGAGAAGGACTTGGGGGTAGAAAAATTGGACATGAGCCGGCAATGTGTGCTTGCAGCCCAGAAAGCCAATCGTATCCTGGGCTGCATGCAAAGAAGCATGACCAGCAGGTCGAGGGAGGTGAATCTCCCCCTGTACTTCACTCTCGTGAGACCCCATATGGAGTACTGCATCCAGCTCTGGGGTCCCCAGTACAAGACAGACATGGACCTGTTAGAGCAGGTCCAGAGGAGGGCCACGAGAACGATCAGAGGGCTGGAACACCTCTCCTATGAGGAAAGGCTGAGAGAGTTGGGGTTGTTCAGCCTGGAGAAGAGAAGGCTCTGGGGAGACCTTATTGCGGCCTTTCAATATATAAAGGGGGCTTATAGGAAAGATGGAGAGAGACTTTTTACCAGGGCCTGTAGTGCCAGGACAAGGGGCAACGGTTTTAAACTGAAAGAGGGCAGATCTAGCTTGGTCATTAGGAACAATTTTTTTTACAATGAGGGTGGTAAAACACTGGAACAGGTTGCCCAGAGAGGTGGTAGATGCCCCATCTGTGGAAACGTTCAAGGTCAGGTTGGATGGGGTTTTGAGCAACCTGATCTAGTTGAAGATGTGCCTGCCCATGGCAGGGGGGTCGGACTAGATGACCTTTAAAGGTCCCTTCCAACCCAAGCCATTCTATGAGTCTTCTACCTCCTTCCCCCACCCTGAACGGCACAGGGGGATGGGGAATGGGGGTTGCGGTCAGATCATAACAGTTTTGTCTCTGCTGCTCCTTCCTCCTCGCGCTTTTCCCCTTCTCCAGCATGGGGTCCCTACCACGGACTACAGACCTTCAGGAAAATCTGCTTTAGCGTGGGCTCTCCACGGGCTGCAGCTTCCTTCAGGGTACATCCACCTGCTGCGGTTAGGGGTCCTCCACGGGCTGCAATGTGGATATGTGCTCTGGTGTGGACCTCCATGGGCTGCAGGGGGACAACCTGCTTCACCATGGTCTTCACCATGGGCTGCAGGGGAATCTCTGCTCCGGCGCCTGGAGCACTTCCTCCCCCTCTTTCTTCCCTGACCTTGGTGTCTGCAGGATCGTTGCTCTCATTTTTTTTCTCACTTCTCTCTCACAGCTGCTGCACAGCGTTTTTTACCCTTTCTTAAATATGATATCACAGAGACGCTACCAACATTGCTGATTGGCTTGGCTGTGGCCAGTGGCGGGTCCATTTTGGAGCCGGCTGGAACTGGCTCTGTCTGACATGGGGGCAGCTTCTGGTGTCTTCTCACAGATGCCACCCCTGCAGACCTGCCCGCCCCGCTGCCAAAACCTCCCCATGTAAACCCAATGTACAAATATTTTTCTACGCTACGGTTAAATACCTTTAATTTACAAATATCTATGCTTTTGTAAGCTGTGCTGTTCATTTTTTCTTCTTTCTAGTAAGAGTTGAAGATATCACTGTGGTGTTTTTTAGGACAGGAATGTAGATGTTAAGATCTGGTCTGTGTAAGAAAAAATACTGGTTATGGTTATTCCATAATAGCTGCTGCAGATTTTTTAAAATTACTCTTTTTTGAGAAGAGTAGTTATCCTTAATAAAATCATTTAGAACATCATTCTCATAGGTAATTGTAATGATATAGTGACCTTTTTCCAATATAGGTACTGCCTTTTCTGCTGTGGTTGATGACAGCTTGAAAATTTGGTGTTTTAAGAAGCACAAGTGCTTTCACTTGAATGGTGCGTTGATAGTTGCAAACCTTTCTAATTATGAGCACGTGTCTTTTATGCTGAAGAGAATTGAAGTTTATCTGTAATTGATCAGTTGAGACAGTGTTGGTACTTTAACACAAAGGTATTTTGGTTAGGTGCTGCAAAACATGGTTTAATGTGTGTATGTATATGTGACAATATATAGTTTTCTTTTTTAAAAGCACTCTGAATTGCTCATTCTGACATTGTTTTACTTGAGATTTTTTTTTTCTTTAGTTTACAATGGTATCAGCATCCTACTGAAGAAGATCTAAGACTTTTTGCAGGGAAACAAAGAGGCAAGAGCAAAAAAGATAGGTAAAAACTTGTTTTAAGTTTTTGGTGTTTTGGTTTTTTTTAATCCATATAACAACTTTACTGGCAAACTTTTGGTTTTGTGTGAGTCTAAAACTTCTTGCATATGATTGCCCTGCTTGCTTTGATTGCCACAGCTCTGTACTGAACTGTGTTCTTTTGGTTTAGCAGAGAGCTTAGCACGCCCAAATTGTACAGAACTAGGTAATTCACAGTCTCCAAAAGTGATCTGTGACATTGCTAATTTGATGGCAAGAATTTTCTTAATGAATCTATTCATTAAGAAATCTTCATTCATCTCATGAAGACTGAGAATAGGAAATCTTATATACGATTGAAGCTCTTCATCTTGAAGCAAGATGAGAAAGATTTGAGCATATTAGTTGAACACAGGATTACTGTGAGCTGCCACTCTTATGCATCTGTGAAAAAGGTAAATGTGCTCCTGGGATATATTAGGTGAGGTATTTCCAGTAAAGAGAGAGGGAAGTGTTAATCCTGTTGCACAAGGCCACTGATGTAGAACTTTATCTGGATTACTGTGTACAGTTCTGATCACTCATGTTCAAGAAAAATGAATTCAGACTCAAACAGGTGAGGAGAAGGACTGCTAGGATGATCCAGGAAACAGAAAGCCTGGAGGCTAAAAGAGCTTGCCTTGTTTAACCTAGCAAAAAGAGTCCGAGAAGGATAGGATAGCTGTCTATCAATCAACTTAAGCTGGAAACAGATTTCTGATCTTCAGTCATGAAGCTCTGGAACAGCCTCACCAGAAGTGTAATTGGGGCAAGAACCAAGACTGATCTTGAGGTGGTGGAGCTTGCTATGTAATCTATGCAAGATTTCCAAATTGGCTATGTTTAAAACAAATACCCAGTGACTTGCTTTTTGGTGACATAGGTGGTTTCCTTTGGTCTTTTTTTTTTTATTACAATATAAACTGCTCTCTTAAAATTCTTAATATCTAACTTTTGTGTTAATTCATAAACTGTACATATAACCTGTTCATCATAAAATCAAAGCATTTTTTTTTTCAATTTCTTACTTAAGCTACATGGGTAGCAACCTTATTTGCCAAATGTTGGGCTAAAAAATTAAGCCTTTTCTTTAATATATAATGCTTCAATATTTCACGTTTGTCACAATATTCTTTAATATTCAGAAAATCATTTTATCCAAATTTTCTGTAACAAATTTAAGCAAAATAGTTAATAGTATTACAATTTATAACTGTGCATTTAACCAGTGATATTTATTCATATTTAAAATAACTTCAGTTACATAACTATAACTTTAAGTTACATGTTTCACCAATATGAGCCTTTGTCGTGGTTTAACCCCAGCCGGCAACTAAGCACCACGCAGCCGCTCGCTCACTCACTCCCCCCTTGGTGGGACGGGGGAGAGAATCGGAAGGGCAAAAGGGGAAAACTCGTGGGTTGAGATAAGAACAGTTTAATAACTACAGTAAAATAAAAATAGAACAGTAGTAATAGTAATAATAATAATAAAAACAAGTGATAATAGTATGATAGTAATACAAAGCAAGCGATACACTCTACAATTGCTCACCACCCGCCGACCGATGCCCAGCACGTCCCCCAAGCAGCGATCGTTGCCCCTCCCCCGGCCAACTCCCCCCCCCCCCCCCGCTCATATACTGAGCATGACGTCATGTGGTATGGAATAGCCCCTTGGCCAGTCTGGGTCAGCTCTCCTGGCTGTGCCCCCTCCCAGCTTCTTGTGCACCCGGCAGAGCATGGGAAGCTGAAAAGTCCTTGACCAGTGTGAGCGCCACTTAGCAACTACTTAGCAAGAACAAAACATCAGTGTATCATTGACATTGTTCTCATCCTAAACCCAAAACACAGCCCCATACCGGCTACCAAGAAGAAAATTAACTCTATCCCAGCTGAAACCAGGACAGTATCCACCCCTTATTCCATAATATTTACGTCATGCCCAGGTCCCACATTATCCAACACATCCTCATTAACCACCACCCCCTTCCTTTCCTTTGATACAATACACAAGTATCATTCCCTTAGTCTATATGCTATCCCTCTAGAACGTTTGTTGAGTTCGTTTAGTTTATGGCTTTGGGATTCATCTGTCATAACGGTCTTTCTGAGCAGGAGAGATGGTGTGTGGTGTTGGATTGTAGCATGCTGAAGCCAGTTCCAGTTCTATCACCTCTGCACTTCGCTTGGTTTCCTCAGAGTTCATTCTTCATTAATTTGGGTGATTCTTACTGTATACTGTTGATATGTCATATAGTAATCACAGAAGTGATGACATACGGTATTATACAGCAACAAACATTATATAATTCAGTTCATTGGCTATTTTCATCCAAAATCAAGTCTCCTTGAGGTACACATCGGACTTCCCCATTCTCCCACATCACCCACCAAGTGCACCCAGGTCCCTGAGCAAAAGCAATCCCATGAATGCGTTTACCTTTGCCTAAGGCGGGAGTAACCCAGACTGTCCTCCCCAGCATATTTTTTATGTGCACTACAGGGACTTTATCCCCTTCTACAGTATGTAAAAGTCTTGATTGGACAGGGCCAGCTCGATTGGCAGATCCCCTAGTGTTGACTAAGCAGGTGGCCTTTGCTAAATGTGTATCCCAATGTTTGAATGTCCCACCATCCATTGCTCTCAGTGTAGTCTTTAACAGTCCATTGTATCGTTCGATTTTCCCAGAGGCTGGTGCGTGATAGGGGATGTGATATACCCACTCAATGCCATGCTCTTTGGCCCAGGTGTCTATGAGGCTGTTTCAGAAATGAGTCCTGTTTCCTGACTCAATTCTTTCTGGGGTGCCATGTCGCCACAGGACTTCCTTTTAAAGGCCCAGGATAGTGTTCCGGGCAGTGGCATGGGGCGGAGGATATGTTTCCAGCTATCCGGTGGTTGCTTTCACCATTGTAAGCACATGGCGCTTGCCTTGGTGGGTTTGTGGAAGTGTGATACAATCAATCTGCCAGGCCTCCCCATGTTTATATTTCAGCCATCGTCCTCCATACCAGAGAGGCTTGAACCGCTTGGCTTGCTTGATTGCAGCACATGTTTTGCATTCATGGATAACCTGTGCAATAGTGTCCATGGTCAGGTCCACCCCTCGATCACGAGCCCATCTATATGTTGCGTCTCTTCCTTGATGGCCTGAGGTGTCATGGGCCCACCAAGCTATAAACAATCCACCCTCATGTTGCCAGTCCAGATCCACCTGAGCCACTTCAATCTTAGCAGCCTGATCCACCTGCTGATTGTTTTGATGTTCTTCAGTGGCCTGACTCTTGGGTATGTGAGCATCTATGTGACGTACTTTTACAACCAGGTTCTCTATCCGGGCGGCAATATCTTGCCACAATGCGGCAGCCCAGATGGGTTTGCCTCTGTGCTGCCAGTTGCTCTGCTTCCATTGCTGTAACCACCCCCACAGAGCATTTGCCACCATCCATGAGTCAGTATAGAGATAGAGCTCTGGCCACTTTTCTCGTTCAGCAATATCCAAAGCCAGCTGGATGTCTTTCACCTCTGCAAACTGACTCGATTCACCTTCTCCTTCAGCAGTTTCTGCAACTTGTCGTGCAGGACTCCATACAGCAGCTTTCCACCTCCGATGCTTCCCCACAAGACGACAGGACCCATCAGGGAACAGGGCATATTGCTTCTCATTTTCTGGCAGTTTATTACACGGTGGGGCCTCCTCGGCATATGTCACCTCCTCCTCTGGTGATATTCCAAAATCTTTGCTTTCTGGCCAGTCCATGATCACTTCCAAGATTCCTGGGCGACTGGGGTTTCCTATTCGAGCCCATTGGGTGATGAGTGCGACCCACTTACTCCATGTAGCATCAGTTGCATGATGTGTAGAGGGGACCCTCCCTTTGAACATCCAGCCCAGCATCGGCAGCCGGGGTGCCAGGAGGAGCTGTGCTTCAGTACCAACCACTTCCGAAGCAGCTTGAACCCCTTCATATGCTGCCAATATCTCTTTTTCAGTTGGAGTATAGCTGGCCTCAGATCCTCTGTATCCCTGACTCCAAAACCCCAGAGGTCGACCTCGAGTCTCCCCTGGTGCTTTCTGCCAGAGGCTCCAGGTAGGGCCGTTCTCCCTGGCTGCAGTGTAGAGCATATTTTTTACATCTTGTCCTGCCCGGAGTGGCCCAAGGGCTACTGCATGAACTATCTCCCGTTTAATTTGTTCAAAGGCTTGTCGTTGCTCAGGGCCCCATTTGAAATTGTTCTTCTTCCGGGTCACTTGATAGAGAGGCCTTACGATCAGACTGTAATTTGGAATATGCATTCTCCAAAAACCCACAATGCCCAAGAAAGCTTGTGCTTCCTTTTTGCTGGTTGGTGGAGACATGGCTGTGATTTTGTTGATTACATCCATTGGGATCTGATGACGTCCATCTTGCCATTTTATTCCTAAGAACTGGATCTCCTGTGCAGGTCCCTTGACCTTACTTTGTTTTATGGCAAAGCCAGCCTCCAGAAGGATTTGGACTATTTGCTTCCCTTTCTCAAAACCTTCTGCTGCTGTGTTGCCCCACACGATGATGTCATGAATGTATTGCAGGTGTTCCGGAGCCCCACCCTGTTCCAATGCAATCTGGATCAGTCCATGGCAAATGGTAGGGCTGTGTTTCCACCCCTGGGGCAGTCGATTCCAGGTGTACTGGGCGCCCCTCCAAGTGAAAGCAAAGTGTGGCCTGCACTCTGCTGCCAAAGGGATTGAGAAAAAGGCATTAGCTATATCAGTGGTGGCATACCTCTTGGCTGCCTTTGACTCCAATTCATATTGAAGTTCTAACACGTCCGGCACGGCAGCACTCAGAGGCGGCGTGACTTCATTGAGGCCCCGATAGTCTACTGTTAGTCTCCGCTCTCCATTAGACTTTCACACTGGCCATATGGGACTGTTAAAGGGTGAGTGAGTCTTGCTGACCACTCCTTGGCTCTCCAGTCGACGAATCAACTTATGGATGGGAATCAGGGAGTCTCTGTTGGTGCGATATTGCCACCGATGCACTGTTGTGGTAGCAATTGGTACCTGTTGTTCTTTGACCCTCAGCAACCCCACAATAGAAGGGTCCTTCGAGAGACCGGGCAGGGTAGACAGCTGTTTCATTTCCTCCGTCTCCAAGGCAGCTATACCGAAAGCCCACTGATACCCTTTTGGGTCCTTGAAATACCCTCTCCTGAGGTCGTCTATGCCAAGGATGCATGGAGCCTCTGGGCCAGTCACAATGGGGTGCTTCTGCCACTCATTCCCTGTTAGGCTCACTTCAGCCTCCAATGCAGTCAGCTCTTGGGATCCCCCTGTCGCTCCAGAAATACAGATGGGTTCTGCCCCTTTATAGCTTGATGGCATGAGGGTACACTGTGCACCGGTGTCTACTAAAGCCTTCTACTCCTGTGGGGCTGATGTGCCAGGCCATCGAATCCACACAGTCCAGTACACCCGGTTGTCCCTCTCCTCCACCTGGCTGGAGGCAGGGCCCCTCTAGTCCCGGTCATAGCATTCATTACTCACTTCTTGTAAATGCGAGTCAAAAATCCCTTTATTAAGATCAGAAACAAAATCAGCCCTTCTACCCTGTCTGGGGAACTGCTCGCTGGAAACTGGAGCCGCAACTCTCCTGGGAGAACCACCTTTTGTGATTGTTTTTCCTTGCAACTCACGTACCCGTGCCTCTAGGGTCGAGGTAGATTATTTTCCATCCCACTTCCTCATGTCCTCTCCGTGGTCACACAGCTAAAACCACAGGGTGCCCCGTGGTGTGTATCCACTATATCCTCTCTCTTGAACAGAGGGATGCTTACTCCCGATGGCTGAGATACTGGTCCGTACAGGTGAGGAGTAGGATATATCCTCTTCGAGTTGCTGGAACTCCCGGGACAGTTTCTCCACAGCTGAGACGCAGGCCTGTAGGGAGGAAGAGAGACTTTCCTCGTATTGTCGGAGTTGGCCAGCCAATTCGTCCACCGTTGGTCCCTCTCCCTCTTTCCATGTCATTATTGCCAATGAGTTTGCGTTTGATGATGGTGCGCTCCGTACAAACTTCCGCCACATGGGTCATGTGCATTGGACTTCGTCTGGATCTTTGGATAACTGCTCGTTGTCCAGGTCATTATAAATCACCTCCAGCACAGCTAATTCCCTCAGGTACTGGAGACCTCTCTCCATGGTGGTCCACTTGCCTGGGTGACATATAACATCTTCCTTGAAGGGATACCTTTCCTTCACACCTGACAGGAGTCGCCTCCAGAGGCTGAGGGCTTGTGCCCCTTTTCCAATCGCTTTGTCAATGCCCCCTTCCCTAGAAAGGGATCCCAGCTGCTTGGCTTCCCTACCCTCTAAATCCAGGCTACTGGCCCCATTATCCCAGCATCGGAGCAGCCAGGTGATGATGTGCTCGCCTGGACAACGACTGAAATCTTTTCGCATATCTCGCAGCTCACTCAGGGACAGGGATCGGGTGGTTACCATCTCATTTATGGGTTCTGCCTCTTCCTCCTCCTGTTCTCCTGATGGCCCTGGCTCATCATCAGCCCTTACTAAACGAGCTGATTTCCTTGTGTATTTTTTCTTCTGTACAGGGGCAAGTGACACTGGCACGGGTTGGTTCTCTGGTTCAGCCGCAGCGCCTATCGCGGGGGCTGGCGCAGCCGCAGTGCCTGTGGCAGGGGCTGGCGCAGCCACGGGGGCCGGCGCAGCCACGGGGGCCGACACAGCCACGGGGGCCGTCATTTTGTCGTCCGATCCAGAGACCTTCTCTTTCTCTTGAGGGTACTGAATAGTGTTGAATAGAGCTTGGTAGGCATGGGCCAGGCCCCAGCACGTTGCAGTGATCTGTGTCTCTCTGGAGTTGCCAGGGTGACAACATACTTTTTCCGAATACTTTACTAGTTTTTCAGGATTCTGCGCTTGTTTGGGGGTGAAGTTCCAAAACACTGGAGGTGCCCATTTTCCTAGATACTTGCCCATACTCTCCCACACACCCTGCCACTCATAACTATCCAGCCTTGGAGGATGATATTCTTGAGCTGCTTATTAACCTTAGGTAAAACTGAAACAAAATTCCCAAGAACTATCAATGGATATATCTTAACTACCCAAGGATGCTCAAGATAATGAAAAGTTGTTGTAATGAAGGAGGAAACATCATAGAAGAAAGCAACAAAGGTGCCATCCTGTATTTCCTCCATAAAAAAACTCTCAGAAGAAGAGGTATAATTGCTAATTGTCTCCATGAGGTGGTACCCGAAGTACAGTAATGGCTTCACTACAGAACCCAAATACCACATAGCACTCAAGGACAGTGTTTTAATAACCAATCTTCCAGGCAACACATCACTCATTACGGCAAAGCACAGCAAACTGAAAAAACCCACACCGATCTTCAACATGCACAGCAAAAACAAGAGTATGGTGCAGATCAGGTGGACTAGTACCGAGAACAGATGAATCAATATTACGACCGATAACCGTTAACAGATACAAATTCCTTAATACACTCTAGTTAATCTGTTATTATCTCAAACCCTTTGTGCCCCACGTTGGGCGCCAAAAAGGACTGTCGTGGTTTAACCCCAGCCGGCAACTAAGCACCACGCAGCCGCTCGCTCACTCACTCCCCCCTTGGTGGGACGGGGGAGAGAATCGGAAGGGCAAAAGGGGAAAACTCGTGGGTTGAGATAAGAACAGTTTAATAACTACAGTAAAATAAAAATAGAACAGTAGTAATAGTAATAATAATAATAAAAACAAGTGATAATAGTACGATAGTAATACAAAGCAAGCGATACACTCTACAATTGCTCACCACCCGCCGACCGATGCCCAGCACGTCCCCCAAGCAGCGATCGTTGCCCCTCCCCCGGCCAACTCCCCCCCCCCCCCCCCGCTCATATACTGAGCATGACGTCATGTGGTATGGAATAGCCCCTTGGCCAGTCTGGGTCAGCTCTCCTGGCTGTGCCCCCTCCCAGCTTCTTGTGCACCCGGCAGAGCATGGGAAGCTGAAAAGTCCTTGACCAGTGTGAGCGCCACTTAGCAACTACTTAGCAAGAACAAAACATCAGTGTATCATCGACATTGTTCTCATCCTAAACCCAAAACACAGCCCCATACCGGCTACCAAGAAGAAAATTAACTCTATCCCAGCTGAAACCAGGACAGCCTTAAACAGGAAAACACAATTGCATTGCCAAATAATAATTGCACTTTACACCGAATGCCTTTCCTCAACCTTGGCAATCTTCTGCTATCCAAAGCATGCCTATTCTCACTTTTGCCAGATCAATCGTATGCTCTCTGCTGTGTGGAAGTATGGCATGTTAACGTGTACTTGCATATGAACTTAAATTTTGTACTCTTGGAAAAATTTACTGTGAAGCTTGGTAGAAAACTGTATCACATTTCACCTATTTGTATTAAGTCCTTTTTCACCTGTTAAACTTCTGCATGCAATGTTTCAAATGTGGTGCTACATTTTCATGTCTACACACTCAAATTCTGTTGGTGTAATTTAATTATTATGATTGGTGTATTTATCATAGTACATTAATATCTAACCAAGAAAATACAGTTTTAATACGTGTATGTAGTTGTTTGCAATAAGGTAAATTTTATTGACAGATGGATATGAAACTTCAGAGGGAATCAGGATGGTAATGTGGAGACTTAAATGCTGCTTTCTTTACTTTGCTATTGTAACAATAGGATGCATAATAACCTTAATTTTCAGTCAGTGGATATACCTCTCTCTTCTCTGAAGAAGCTGCTTGTCAGGGCAGGCCCAAGACAAGAGACAGAGACCTAAGATTCGAAGGCTCTTGCAGGCAGTAGCTTGGAGAGGCTGAGCTCTGCCTGCTAGCCAGTTTTATCAGCTCTCCTGATAACACAACAATGGCAGCTGAAGACTTAATATTTACAGAAGATCATCTCCTTTGAACGGATACCTATGTAACCCTGACACTATCTCCCCCCTTCACCCAGGGTGTGCCCCCACATCCTCCAGTGGACCAAACTTAGCAGGATAAGGGACGCCCAGGAACCTCTGATACAAAAATTCACGGATGCTTCTCCTCACAGTCCGAATCTCCCCAAGGGACAAACGGAGTATTCAGAGAGTCCCTGAAATGAAACTCAATAGCAACGAAGTCACTATTAAGCAGGTATCCTTTATTGCAGCGCTGGGCAGCACTGGGGATTCTCCACCATAAGTGCTCCTCCGATTTGGTAGACTTTCAGGGATTATATACTATAAAGTCCTACATATTCACAGGATTTCCGAGAATTCATTTACATAAACACGAGATTTTCCTGGAACTTATTAACATATGCAAATGTCCGATCCGCATGCGCAGTCGTCTCCCGTGGTGGTCTTCAGGCGGTCTTTGGGGGTCTTCAGATGAAGGCTCGTAGTCTTCTTCACTGATTGACCTTTGCTTCTGCGCAAACTCAGTCCTAGGATCACGTAAACGGTGTCCTTCAAGGCTGCTGTTGTCATTCTTCTGTGACTTCCTATCTTCCGCGCATTTGTTCTCCCAAGGCCCAGTTGTCTGAGATGGGATTATCCCGGAGCCCCCTTATCTTACAACCATTCTAACTACTCCCTAAATCACAAAGGCCTTTCTTTTGTTTAGTTAAGTGACTAAGATATTTAAATTATCCTCCTTGCCCCTAGGCTTCAATTCTTTCAGGAGGCATTTTGATGCAGTGGCTTTGTCTATCTTGGCTTTAACCCTTTCATTCCCCTTTTCTTTAAACTTTGTAAATTTCTTTACAAAGGTCTTAAGTTTTCATATTTTATCACCTTAGGCAAGGCCCAAATTCTCATAGCCAATTTCTTCAGCTTATAGCACAAAGGGCAATTGACAACTGTTAGTATAATAACAAACACCAATAATATCAAGAGTGGGTGGACTAGAACATTCAAAGTTTTCTCTGCAGAGGGTGAGTATCCCAAAAAGATATCCCACCAATGATGGGCGGTATCATCTTTAATTTGACTAGACTGTCCAACAAGTTTGTCCTTAGTTATTACTGTTTTAATGATGGACTCAGCTAGTGTCTTATTTCGTTTCTTTAAATGTTCTCTGAGTTCCTGAGATTGGTTCAAGATTTTGTTTAATTTTTCCAGAGATATGCTTGCACGACCTATATTTCAGCCAAAACATTGCCACTTGTTCTTCTGTATATGCGAACACATAAAGGGAGTGATTAGGTGATATTCTTCAACTACCAATCAGTTATTAGTCACTAAACACACACGTCTGGCATTAATTTCTACAAACATTTCAAACGCATCAGGAGACAGGATTATCCATTTGCAATTGTTAACAGAATGTTCTAATAAGCATGGTTCATAAAATTGAGATTGTTGTCCACATAAGATACCCTCAGAGGTGGTTTCACCAAGATCTAAATCATATGTTCGTCTCAGGTAGTGGCAAAGATTTTTCAGGAATTATACTTAATACCTCACCTTGTTCCGCAGCTCATCTTGCCTCGTAATCAGCCAATTTATTTCCCACTTCCCTGTCAGTGTTACCTTTCTGATGCCCTTTGCAGTGCATAATCGCCACTGCTGACAGAAGTTGTACAGCATCTAAAAGTCGCAAAATTATATCAGCATGTTTTATACCTTTCCCTTGAGCAGTCAAGAGTCCTCGTTCCTTCCAAATTGCTCCACGGGCATGGACTACACCAAAGGCATATTTTGAATCCGTCCAAATATTTACTCGCAGCCCCCTGTTCCATCAAAACTGCTTGATATTTCAAGAATCTTGATGGTGAAAGCCAGTGTCCCCCTTTTTGTTCTAAAACGGAGGTTACAGTGTGGGAAGTGTGCACAATCATCGTTTGTCCCAAAGCAAATTTTCGAGCTTCTTGGATAATCAAAACAACGGCGGCCACTGCCCGAAGGCATCCCGGCCATCCTTTGCTTACTTCATCCAATTGTTTAGAGAAGTATGCTACAGCTCGTTTATAAGGACCCAGCTTCTGGGCCAGAATTCCCAGAGCCACTCCTTGCCTTTCATACGAGAACAGGCAGAAAGGTTTCGTTACATCTGGTAGGCCCAAAGCTGGACCCTTCATTAGCTCCAGTTTCACTTCCTTGAATGCCCTCTTAGCTTCATCAGTCCATATTAATTGTGTCTGGCTATTTTTCAACAGTTCATATAGAGGTTTAACCAAAAGTCCATAATTATAGATCCATAATCGGCACCAACCTGTCATTCCCAAAAAGGTTCAAAGCTCTTTTACCGTGGTCGGTTCTGGAGTTCTGCAGATAGCTTCCTTTCGGTCATTCCCGAGCTGTCTTTGTCCCTTAGAAATCACGAATCCCAGGTATATTACTTCCTTCTTCAGGATTTGGGCTTTCTGTAATGAGACTCAATAACCACTTAATCCCAGAAAATTCAACAAGCTCACAGTCCATTCCTTACACTCTTCATCCTTTTCTGTGGCTATTAAGATATCATCCACATATTGCAAAAGAATCCCATTTCCTGGGGGCCTCTCCCAGGTCTCTAATTCCTTAGCTAATTGATTTCCAGAAATGGTAGGGCTGTTTTTAAATCCTTGGGGTAACACTGTCCGGGTCAGTTGGGTTTTTCGTCCTGTATCAGGGTTTTCCCATTCAAAGGCAAATAAATTGCGGCTTTCTGGAGCCAAGGTAAGGCAAAAGAATGCACCCTTTAAATCTAATACAGTAAACCATTCATAGGTTTCCTTTAAACTAGTCAGCAGAGTATATGGGTTTGCCACTACCGGATACAAATCTTCAACTATTTGATTTATTGCCCGCAAATCTTGCACCAATCGATAAGTTTTGCCATCAGGCTTTTTGACAGGCAGAATGGGAATGTTATATTCTGAAGAGCATTCAATTAATAGTCCAAATTTTATAAACTCTTCTATAATACTTCTTACCCCTCGCCTATCTTCCAATTCCAAGGGGTATTGTTTTACCTTAACAGGTCGTGCCCCTTCTTTGAGTTAACAACAACCAATTCAGCATTTTTAGCCTTTCCAGGTATTCCTGAGGCCCACGCTCCTGCATATACCTGGTCTTTTATTTCTTGTGTAATTTCTTCTTCTCTAATTTGGGGTTCAATAAGAACCTAACTTAAAATTTCAATGTGATTTTTGTCTGGTATTTTAAATTCAATTTTCCCATTTCTAAATTTTATTTCGGCATTTAGTTGTTCTAATAGGTCCCTTCCCAGTAATGGTCTAGGAGCCTCAGGCAGGTAGAGAAATTTGTGAATCCCCATACTCTTCCCAATTCTAAATTTCAATGGTCTCAAGAAAAAAGCTTTTTCAACCTGCCCGGTTGCTCCCACAACATTAACATTTTGTTTACTTATAGGTAACAAGGTTTGATTCAATACAGAGAATGTGGCTAACGCAGCCACTATCTCCTTTCCCAGTTTCCTTCTGTCCTCCCCCTCCCCATTCCGATATACTCTCCACACTTCCTCCAGCAGCTTCTCTAAATTCCTTATATCTGGTCCCTTAAGTTTCTGAAGTTCTTTCTGGTATCATTAGTGGATTGTCCCAGAAACAGAGATACCAGCTGCTGTGTGGCAGCTTCTGACTAGTAGTAAATCTTGTCACAGCAGCCCGTAAGCGATCCAAAAACTCCGTGGGCGTTTCAGTCTGCCCCTGCTTGATAGCATACAGAGCAGACCAGTTAACCGCCTTTGGGATCGCATGTTCTATTCCCAATTTGATCCAGGTTCGGTATTGTTGCAACAAATGGTACTGAGCTGGATCATTAGGGTCCCAACCCGGGTCCCTGGAGAGCACATGATCTTCGGCTGTGCCCTGTAAAACTCGTCCCTCAATCTGTGTTTCTACATGAGCTCGGGCTGCCTTTAATACAAGCTGCTTCTCGGTTTCAGTCATAGCATCTAGCATAAGATCCACATCTTTCCAATCCAGGTCCAAATTCTTAGTAATCCACTCAAACCTTTTCGCAACCCCACTTGGGTCCTCCCTATACCTCTTAACTGCATCCTTCCACTTATCCACATCATCCATCTGGAAAGGCACTTTTCTTCTGCCGTTCTGGGTTTCTCTTTCACCTTCAAACACCTCTGTCCAATACTACATGCTGAACAACATCGCTTCAACTTCCCTAACTCTTTCTGATTTTCCTTTTCCAAAGCCAACACCATGGGATCTTGGGGAGCAAAATTAAAACCACAATCTTTCTGCCACTCAGGCTGATTTCGGAGGGTGAAAAACATATCCGCATACATAGCTTCGTCCCATTTTCCCTCCCTCCTTAAAAAAATAACAGGAGTTGCAGCAAGGCATTATACTTCAGAGTCCCATTCAAAGGCCACTTTTCTTCATTATCCAATTTATACAATGGCCATCACTGATTACAATACTTAATTAGAGTTTTCTTATTCACATTTCCTCCAGGAGGACCCCCTATGTCCTTCCAGTGATATAAAATGCAACCTAATGGAGATTTCTTTGGTATCTCTTTACTTTGTTGTGACCCTCCCATTTTTTTGGTCCCAGTTCTCTCCTGTATTCCCGCAGTATCTTAACAGTTAGTTCCACGGTCCACACTTCACCACTTAGAGGGTTACAGAATTACTGTTTTACATCCATACAACCTTTTTCTTTCGCTTCGTCCGTCTCCGGCCGTTTCCCTCGCGGGACAACGAAACCGCGGATCAGGACTCCGCACTCGCTTCATACTAAGAGTACGTCTCATTCACACACGCGCAGGACAGTATAGACACTTTTGACAACAAAAACGCTCGCATACCAATACAATGAACAAAAATCCCAAAAGCAAACACAGAGCAACTACTTGTCCTTATAACATTCCAAACACAATCCCAAAATCAAATAACCGAGTTCCAAAGCCAAGATCCGATATACCCAAATGCAAGCGTTCCAAATGAGCACCGAAGTGCTCCCAAGTGTATACCTTTAAGGCGCTAGCAGCCCGGTATACTCCACCCAGCGTGAACCACTCACGGCTTACAGGGATTTCTGACAAATGACTAGTCCCAACCCAAATTTAAGAAAGAATACCTTTTTCCGAAGACGGTCCTTGTCTGCTCCCGCAGCGATCCGACTGAGGCAAGGAGTCCCTCCGGAAATTTTCCGGGGGTACCCTAGGGAGTCCCGTTCTCAACGGGTCCTGCAGCCGAGCAGAGAGGGTCCCACCTGGGGTGCCAAAACTGATACAAAAATTCACGGATGCTTCTCCTCACAGTCCGAATCTCCCCAAGGGACAAACGGAGTATTCAGAGAGTCCCTGAAATGAAACTCAATAGCAACGAAGTCACTATTAAGCAGGTATCCTTTATTGCAGCGCTGGGCAGCACTGGGGATTCTCCACCATAAGTGCTCCTCCGATTTGGTAGACTTTCAGGGATTATATACTATAAAGTCCTACATATTCACAGGATTTCCGAGAATTCATTTACATAAACACGAGATTTTCCTGGAACTTATTAACATATGCAAATGTCCGATCCGCATGCGCAGTCGTCTCCCGTGGTGGTCTTCAGGCGGTCTTTGGGGGTCTTCAGATGAAGGCTCGTAGTCTTCTTCACTGATTGACCTTTGCTTCTGCGCAAACTCAGTCCTAGGATCACGTAAACGGTGTCCTTCAAGGCTGCTGTTGTCATTCTTCTGTGACTTCCTATCTTCCGCGCATTTGTTCTCCCAAGGCCCAGTTGTCTGAGATGGGATTATCCCGGAGCCCCCTTATCTTACAACCATTCTAACTACTCCCTAAATCACAAAGGCCTTTCTTTTGTTTAGTTAAGTGACTAAGATATTTAAATATCCTCCTTGCCCCTAGGCTTCAATTCTTTCAGGAGGCATTTTGATGCAGTGGCTTTGTCTATCTTGGCTTTAACCCTTTCAGGATTTTATACAGGCCCAGGTGTAGTGTTCGTTACATATCAAGGTTATACCGGCGGATCTCCAGCCGACCCGGGCTGGGGAAGGAACAGTCAGCACACACAGTGGTGGTGTTCAGCTTCCTCGTTTATTGCGCAGTAGTTTACCTTTATACTCTCAGCAGTAGGCGTGTTATGTTATAAGGGGCGGAGACAAGGGAGGGTCGACCCTTAACTCTTTCTGTACAGCGCGTGATCTTCCGGTCGCCAGCCCTTATCTTTACTACACCCAGGTAACGGTGGTCCAACTTAGAAGAAGGATGCACAGAACAAACATGTTCACTGGACAACCAAACATAGTCCCCAACCACAGAGTCCGGCGCTGGTCGCCAATGACTATCTGCATAGTGTTTGTAAGCAGCCTTTGCTTTTTCCAGCTGCTCTTGAAGAACCAAATGCATATACTGCAACCGCTCAAGGGAGTCCTCAGGAGAAAACCCCTGGACAGCCACTGGAGTAGCTGGGTGGTCACAGGGATGAAAACCGTACTGTGCGTAAAAAGGGGTCTGCTGCGTGGAAGAGTGGACACTGCTGTTATGTGCAAATTCTGCCAACAGTAACAGAGAGACCCAGTCATCTTGATGTTTATTAATATAACAGTGGAGATACTGCTCCAGGATCTGGTTTACCTGCTCCATCTGACCATTAGACTGTGGGTGATAAAGGGTGGAAAGACGGAGTTGGACCCCCAGCAGGCACATAAGCTGCCTCAAGAACTGGGCAGTAAACTGGGCCCCTTCATCTGTCACCACGCTATCCGGCAGACCATGACAGTGAAGCAGTAGCTGCAAAACCAAGTGTGCAGTCTGAGGGGCCATGGGCAGCCTCTTTAGTGGAACAAAAATAGCCACCTTTGTAAACAAGTCCACCACCGCAAGCACCGCTTGCTGTATGCCCCCGAGACACAGGCAAGTCCACAATAAAATCCATTGAAATAATTTGCCATGGCCACTCAGGAGTTTGTAAGGGTTGTAATAGTCCCCGTAGCCTCTACATCAGTCTCTTGGCCCTGGCATGGACATCGCAAGTCTGAACGTAGCTTGCAATATCAGCATGCACCATAGGCCACCAGTAGCTCTGTGTGACTTGATGCAGTCTTCTGATGACCACCGTGCCCTGCTGTCAGTGTGCCATGACAGTGCTGAAGGACCTTGTGTGCACAGCGGGTCGGCAGGGATATACAGCTGCTCATCGCGATACAGACAACCATCCTTCTCCTGCAGATTCTGTGAAGTATCCCCTGCCCAAAACTGCATGGCCAAAGGATCACCGGCCATCACCCGATGCACAGAACCAAGGTATTGGCTGGCACAGCCGCAAAAAAATTTTGCAGAGAGAAAAATGACAGGAGAGCAGATCTGCCTCAGCATCTCCCGCTGAGGCTTCCTGTGACGTGACAGGGCATCTGCCCTGCCATTCTGTTTACCCAGCCTGTAGGTGACAGTAAATGGAAACTGAGAGCGAAAAGTTGCCCAACAAGCCAACTGGGAGAGAGGCACTTCAGGTTCCTAAAATATTCCAGATTTTGATGGTCAGTCAGAACCAAAGGGGGCTCAGCAGGACCCACAAGAAGGTGCCTCTACTCAGCACATGCCTCCCCGATGGCCAACAACTCTTCATCCCAGGCATCGTAATTCCTCTCTGCAGCAGTCATCTGGCAGGAGAAATAGGCACAAGGATGAAGCTGTCCATCCAGTGAACCACACTGAGAAAGTACTGCCCTGATGGCATGGGCAGAAGCATCTGCCTCCAACACAAAAGGATGACTGGTATCCAGGTGGGCCAAAACCGGGACTGTCGTAAACGCCTGCTTCAAGTCGTCAAAGGCCCCCTGAACCTCGTGTGTCCGCTGAAAAGGGACACCCTTATGAGTCAGTGCTGTGAGCGGAGCAACCTTTTGAGCAAAATTCCAAGTAAAACGCCAATAAAAATTAGCAAAGCCCAAAAAGCGCTGCACACACCGTCAAGGGAGACTGCCAACAAAGGCAGGCATCAATCTTTTTCACGTCCATGCTCACACCCTCGGGGGCAATTGAGTAACCCAGGAAGTCTATACGCTGTTGGGGGAAGGCATACTTCTCCAGCTTTGCATAAAGGCAGTGACGCCAAAGGTGGGAGAGAACCTCTTGAACATGAACAACATGTTCCTCCCACGTCCTCGAGTAAACTAAAATGTCATCCAGATGTGCAATGACATAATTGTCCAGCAAGTCACAGAAAACATCGTTGACAAAGCCCTGAAAGGTAGCAGGGGCATTACACAGACCAAAAAGTATCACACGATACTCAAAATGGCCATACATGCAAACAAAGGCCGTTTTCCACTCGTTGCCCTGATGAACATAAATAAGATTATAAGCCACTTTAAGTAAACCAGCATGCCCCCTGTAAATGCTCCAACAACTCAGGAGTGAGGGGCAGGGGGTACTGGGTTCTTGATGGCAATATTATTCAATCCCTGATACTCCACACATGGCCTCAAGCTTCCATCCTTCTTTACAAAAATTATAGCGGCACCAAGGGAGGGGAGTATTGAATAAAACCCCAGGCTGAACCATCCTCAGTATAAGCCTTCAAGGCCACCATCTCTGGCTGTGACAGAGGACAGATATGGCCCAAAGGGAGAGGAGCTTCTGGGAACAGCTCGATGGAACAATCATGGGGGGGGGGGGGGGCGGTTAAGGTCTCTGCTCGCTTTTGCTCAAAAACGTCCAAAAAGTCCCTAAATTCTGGCGGCAGCGCCCCCAACAGGCCAGCAGGTGGCTCGGGGGAGTTGGCGCTGCCGGCACGGGACACCCGGCGGGCACTAGGGCCTGCTCGGAACCCTGGCCAGCAACCGCCACCGGCGCCGGGAGAGGGCGCTGTACCCCGCCGGCTGCGGCGGGAGGGGGGAGGCAGCAGCACTCCCCGCACTTCACCCATTCACCCACAGGAAGGTAAATTCGTCTCTGTGCCCAATCGACCACCGGATCGTGCCGGACTAACCAAGGCGTACCCAGGATGATTGGACAGAAGGGCATAGAGCGGACAGAAAAAGAAATAAACTCCCAACATCCTGGGGCGACGGAGAGCTGCAGGAGCGGGGTCTGCCACTCAGTGGGACCACTGCCGGCGAGTTAGCAAAAACCGTCAGTAGCAAAAACAGGGCAAGGGACAGATCGGCGCTCTAATGGCGCGCGAGCCTTTTTTACAGACTCTGCAGAAATCATATTCCTACAAGAGCCAGAGTCCGCCAGGGCCTCAGCAGCGACCGCTCTGCCGTCCGGGAGCGGAAGCGAGACTGACACCGTGAGGAGCAGGGCACCTGGGCTCGCCCCATCTACGCCGGCGGCGACCTCCCTTCCCGCGCTGGCCGGAGCTGTTTCTCGACCCCACAATACCGGGCGCTGAAAGGGACAATTCAGAAAACGGTGGAAAATCTCAACTGTTCCCAAAGGTAGCCAAATCGACCGTCGTCTCGGCAGAGTCCTCAGCAGGGGGAGAGGGGGACTGGGCAAACCCTGCCCCGATTTGCAATGGGTTCCACCCCGCCGCGAGCAGCAGGGCGGAGGCGGGCAGGGCGGATTCGGGGAGGAGCCACCGCGGTCCGAGCTCCCGTCCCGGCCACACGGGCCCCACCCCTGGCACCGCCAGCATGGTGCCTGCCCCCCCGCCAAGCAGGGGGGACGCCGGGAGGGAGCGGGGGCCCGAAGCCAGAGCAGAACCAGGCAAGCGCAAAAGCTGCTCCGCTTCAGAAGCACGTTTAGTGGCAACCTGCAAAATCTTCCGGCGCCAGCTTTCGGGCTACCTCTGTACGAACATCGCCGGCCAGGCCATGAATATAGAGGGGTAACAAAAGGTCATCCCCCCTCCAATTCAGCTCCGACGACATGCGCAGGAAATCCGTGGTGTACTCTGCCACACTCTGCCCCCTCTGGCGCAGACTGAGCAGGGGGTTAAAAAACCCGAACGGGACAAAAGAAAGCTGGCGCGATCACCGGGAAAAGCACCATCCCAACTGGAAAACATAATCTAACTTCATATTCTATATTATAAGACGTACTTTTGTTTGTACTGTATTTCGAAGACTATTTAGTAGAACTAGAAAAGGCCAACAATGATGACTAGAAGTAAGGCTTCCACATAAGGAGGAGTAGGCTAAGATTTACTAGTCTAGGAACTGATTGAGGGGACGGTTTTGCTAGAGGTATGTATCCACTTTGCAAGAAGGTGGATAGGGAGTAATAAACTTACTGCCATGTTATACAAGGAGATGCTGAATTAAATTAGAGTAGGTTTAAGCACTTTTTAATTTGGGACACAAATTGTGGAACTTGCTGCTACAAGATACTTTGAAGGTCAACAGATCTCAGACTGGTTCAGAAAGGTATTCAACAAATTCATGTCACTTATTAAAAATGGTGGTTTCAGAGGTTGCAATCCCTGGCTCAGGTTATCCCCAAGTTGCTTAATGCTGGAAGCCAGGAAGGATCAACCTTTGCTTGCCTTATTCTTTCCCTTTGTATAAGCAAATAGCTACCTAGTATGATAGGAGTAAATGGATCTTTGTGTGATTCTTTATGAAGCTTCTGTATATTGCTGTCATGCTGTGCAGGAGTGGTTAAAACCTGGAACACAGCTTTGAACCCTGCCTCTGCATCACAATGTACTTAACTCTGTTGCTTTGCCCAAAGAGAGCATGCTGGGTTATTGCTTTTTAAATTGTATTAGTTTTCTAGGATTACTAATACAGTGATACATTTTTTGGGGGCTTATTTTCATAAGCAGGATATGAATTGAAATAAATATGGTATTTTTACATTTCCTTTTAGATTAGAAAGCTATCTTAAATTTGTCTTTGCTTGATGGCTAGTAGGATAGATCTTTCAAGGATCTAGGTTAGTCCAGCTCAGGTGACATACTTGCTAAGCCCCACCCTATTGTGACAAAAGGACCCAACGCTATTTTGAAAATTTGATATTTATTTTTTTCCTAACAACTTTGGTTATCTTCTGAGATCAATTATTGCTTGTTATTTCCAGTGAATGATCAATAAATTAACACTCCCAAGTATGTATTACTCATTTACTTACTTTCAATCCAAAGACTTTAACACTGCTGTCTTTTAGTCTACTGGCCTAGACCTCAACTGAAAAGTCTCAAATTAGCTTTGATTTTCTTCAGTGTATTTCTGTGGCAGGGTGGATATGTTCTGTACTGTACCTGTACTCATATCAATAAACTGTTAAGGCTGGGGGAACCAATTGGAACACCTGCCACAAAAATTCATAACTGGCCCGTGCCAACTGAGGAGAGAGGCTAGGACGCAAAGTATAGAATTATAAGGGTAAATATTTATTCATGCGCATGAAGTGTCCCAGCCAAATTGGGGCACCCTGGATGTGGTTTTACACGGGGTTCTTATACCCTTCAAACATTCAGGTACAACACGATTTGACTAATCACTAACACCCACACTACCGATTACTAATCATAGGAAAATTTTGCAAAGCAACTATATTTCTGCAGCATTCTTGCTGCTTGTCTATTGATCCAGATGTCCCTGGAGTCAGTCTTGCTATAGTTACTCATCTGTGATGCCAGGCGACGCTGGGAGGGTTTCAAAGATGTGTCAGAGGGGCTAGGATGCTGGTGTTATCTTGGTTGTCCAGGGGTAACCTTTATCCTTCATGGATAGCTCTAAGCTTCCAAGAAGCAAAGTCCTTATTTCCAGGGCTGGGCTGTCCTTTAGTTTGTTTTACTTAAGCATGAACAATACCAAAGTCTCCAGTAAAATTCCACTACCTCATTACATCACAGTGTATAAGGGAATTTTCATAACACACCCTATAGCTTCCTTCCTGTCTGAACCGTGAAGCTTCCTTTCAGAGGAAACCGGTGTGTTGGAGTAGATGGTGCCCACCAGATCCTGTCCTAATACATACTAAGGACATAACATATAGATGACATTTAGACCTGTATGTGTAACCACAGTAGTATTTCAGAGGCTTGCAAGGTAAAGCTAATAATTATTGACATACCTGGTTGTTTCTCAAGATACGTGCTTATTTGAACTTGAATTAATGCTTTTACCTAGCTAGATGAAAATGTTTTTACGTGGGGGAAAAAATGGTCTGCATACTACTTAAATTTGAAATGCTGTTATATAACAAACAAGTTAGTTTTGTTATATCTGTGTGTATTTTATTTATTTACTTTTTTTTTTTTACAGAAAATATAATGGTCATATTGAAAACAAGCCCCTAACCATTCCAAAAGACATTGATCTTCATCTGGAAACAAAGTCTGTGACTGAAAGGGACACTATAGGTAAGAATAAGTGGATGCAAACAACAACATATTATATCAAATATATCCTGATGTTGTTTTCTATCGAGTGTTTATTTGCAATAAATACTGGAATATCTTTTTTCAATAGTTAATGAAAGAATAACAGTACAACTGATTATAAAGAAAGAAAGTGAGAAAGCAAAAATTAGGGCTAAATCTCTTTTGTTGTTCCATGGCTGACATCTTAATAGCAGTATTAGAAAAAAGGATGAGCAGGTAAAATCCAGCATAAAGCACATCTATTGCTGCATTAGGCATCCCTAGCAATATGAGACAACACCAAAAGGATCACATCACTCAGTGTATTTGAAACAGACATAAAAATAGCTTTGTACAAGAAAATAACTGGCAGATGTTGAAACACACTTTCTGCTCTTCTAAAATAGGAAATGTACTGTAGCATTGAAACCTAGTTCTTTCACCCACACATCTGAAATTTTGAAGTAAAATATTTAGAAACCAAAAGTAACACTGCAGAAATACACAGCATTTGTTTTGAAAGTTAATAGGCTTTTTTATAAATGCTAATTTTTGACTCCTTAAACATAACCAGTTTTTCTGTTACATAAAAGTCATATATGGATATGTATACATGTGATACGTATTTTCCTCCTAGCCACATTTTTATATGCATGCATTGTATGCATAAATATAGAAAGCAAGCAAGCAAGCAAGCAAGCAAGCAAGCATAGTGCTGAGCAGGAGATGTTGCAGCTTAAATTATCCAGGACAGTGCTGAAAAGACCTGTAACAGAAATGCACAGCTTTTAAAAACTGGCATGTAAGCAAAGCATTCACAATTTTCAATTAGTGTTATTTGCTTCAAGTAATAGCATTAATGGGTCTCCCCGAGAATAAAACAAGCATCAGTTTATAGATACTGATACAGTGTAGGGTTTAAGTATCTTTAAAAAGTTATATATGCAAATATATGTTAAATCTAACCAAATAGTTATTTCAAAATAAATATCAGACTTTCATTGAAATACCTGAGTTCAACCAATTTCATGTTTTTGACATCATATACCTTGTAGTCAAATGTTCAGTAATATTCTGTGACTTTTTAACCTCATTGATGTAGGAAGGTGTTTGAGAGGGTGTGGTGGGTTGACCTTGGCTAGCCACCAGGTGCCCACCAAGCCACTCTATCACTCCCCCTCCTCAGCTGGACAGGGGAGAGAAAAAATATAATGAAAGGCTCGTGGGTCGAGATAAGGACAGGGAGATCACTCAGCAATTACCGTCACGGGCAAAACCAGACTCAACTTGGGGGAAATTAATTTAATTTATTACCAATCAAATCAGAGTAGGGTAATGAGAAATAAAACCAAATTTTAAAACACCTTACCCCCACCCCTCCCTTCCTCCCAGGCTCAACTTCACTCCCGATTTTTCTACCTCCTCCCCCCTCCAAGCGGCGCAGGGGGACGGGGAATGGGGATTGCGGTCAGTTCATCACACGTTGTCTCTGCTGCTCCTTCCTCCTCACACTCTTCCCTTGCTCCAGCGTGGGGTCCCTCCCACAGGAGACAGTCCTCCATGAACTTCTCCAACATGGGTCTTTCCCATGGGCTGCAGTTCTTCACGAACTGCTCCAGCGTGGGTCCCCCACGGGGTCACAAGTCCTGCCAGCAAACCTTCTCCAGCGTGGGCTCCTCTCTCCACGGGTTCACAGGTCCTGCCAGCAAACCTTCTCCAGCGTGGGCTCCTCTCTCCACGGGGTCACAGGTCCTGCCAGGAGACTGCTCCAGCGTGGGCTCTCCACGGGGTTACAGCCTCCTTCGGGAGCATCCACCTGCTCCGGTGTGGGGTCTTCCACGGGCTGCAGGTGGATATCTGCTCCACCGTGGACCTCCATGGGCTGCAGGGGGACAACCTGTGTCATCATGGTCTTCACCACGGGCTGCAGGGGAATCTCTGCTCCGGCGCCTGGAGCACCTCCTCCCCCTGCTTCTTCACTGACCTTGGTGTCTGCATAGTTATTTCTCTCACATATTCTCACTCCTCTCTTCCGGCTGCTGTTGCGCGGCAGTTTTTTCCCCTTCTTAAATATGTTATCACAGAGGCGCTACCACCGTCGCTGATTGGCTCAGCTGTGGCCAGCGGTGGGTCCATCTTGGAGCCAGCTGGCATTGGCTCTGTCGGACATGGGGGAAGCTTCTGGCATCTTCTCACAGAAGCCACCCCTATAGCCCCCCCACTACCAAAACCTTGCCACGCAAACCCAATACAGAGGGGCAGACTGCACTTCATTGTCAAGAATTGTTCTTTGCAGTTCCTAGCATCTATGGGAAAAAGAAAAACTCTCTCTTTTTAAATCACCCAACCTGCATGGAACACAGTACGTTCCCCAGAATGTTTAGGATGGCGTTTACACAATGAGTTATTGCTATACAAGAGGTGTTATCAAAATCTTGAAGAACAAACCATCAATGTTTTAAGTTTGGTTTTTTTAAAGAAAAAGAGGAAGCAATTATATATAGTACATTAAATGACTGTCAATGAGCTTTTAATCTTAAACAGAGAATCAAAACTCTTACCTAGCATTGTAGCTAGACTTCAGTGGATAACCATTTTTTATCTTGATTCTGAGATCTAAATTAGCCATGATTTTTTAAGTTAGCAGGTTAATGCATAAAAGCTGAGATGATAAAATAGTAAAATCTTGTAACCTTATAAATTATTGAGTGGTAATCTAGTATCAAGCAACAGAGGTGAAGAGTGAAGTTCAGGTTAAAAGGAGAGGTTGCTGAATGAAAAAATAAGTGGCTCTTAACTTGGATAATCTGGATCTAGATTGGATCTAGACCTCAATTATTTGAAAATAATTTTTAATTGTCATCCCTTTTTGTATATGTCGGTAATTGCCTTAAAAATATCATTGTACTTTTAAGATTTGCAAACTTGTATTTTTCAGCATTGCATTATTTTCCTGAATATCAGTGGCTGGTGGATTTCACTGTTGCAGCTACAGTTGTGTATGTGGTGACTGAAGCCTATTGCAGTATCATGAAGCCCTCACAAGAAATGAATATCAGTGTAGTGTGGTGTCTGCTTGTCTTGGCCTTTGCGGTGTATCCTTTACTGTTTTTTAAAATAATTCTATCATCTGTTCCAAATAGCTTACATCATTCTTCAATTCATAGAAATCTCTGTATTGTTGATTTGCAGAATAAATAAATATATATTTATCACCGCCTTTGCCTTAGTCTTTACTAGGAAGACCAGCCTTCAGGAATCCCAGGCCCAAGAGACCAGAAGGAAAGTCTGGAGCAAGGAAGATGTACCCTTGGTGGGAGAGGATCAGGTCAGGGAATACTTAAGCAAACCCGACATATGTAAGTCCATGGGCCCTGATGGGATGCACCCACGACTGCTGAGGGAGCTGGCAGATGTCATTGCTAGGCCACTCTCGATTATCTTTGATTGATCATGGCGGTTGGGAGAAGTGCCCGAAGACCGGAAGAAGGCAAATGTCACTCCTGTCTTCGAGAAGGGCAAGAAGGAGGACCCAGGGAACTACAGGCTGGTAAGCCTCACCTCGATCCCTGGGAAGGTGATGGAATAACTAATCCTGGAAACCATTTCCAGGCATATGAAGGACAAGAAAATCACCAGGAGTAGTCAGCATGGCTTCACTAAGGGGAAGTCTTGCTTGACCAACCTGATAACCTTCTATAATGAAATGCCTGGCTTGGTAGATGAAGGGAGAGCAGTGGATATTGTCTACCTGGACTTCAGGAAGGCCTTTGACCCTGTGTCCCATAAGATCCTCATAGATAAGCTGTTAATGTATGGGCAGGATGAGCAGACAGTGAGGTGGACTGAAAACTGGCTGAATGGCTGGGCCCAGAGGATGGTGATCAGTAGCAGTCTAGTTGGAAGCCAGTGACTAGCGGTGTACCCCAGGGGTCAATACTGGATCCAGTCCTGTTCAACATCTTCATTAATGATCTGGATGATGGGGCAGAGTGTACCCCCAGCCAGTTTGCTGATGACACCAAACTGGGAGGAGTGGCTGATACACCAGGGGGTCATGCTGCCATCTAGAGGGACCTCGACAAGCTGGAGAATTGGGCTGACAGGAATCTCATGCAGTTCAACAAGGGGAAGTGCCAAGTCCTGCACCTGGGGAGGGATAACCCCATGCACCAGTACACATGCTGGGGGCTGCCCAGCTTGAAAGCAGCTTGGCAGAAAAGGACCTGGGGGTCCTGGTGGACACCAAGTTGAACATGAGCCAGCAATGTGCCCTTGCTGCAAACAAGGCTAATAGTATCCTGGGCTGCAGTAGACAAAGTATTGCCAACACGTCGAGGGAGGTGATCCTTCCACTTTATTCAGCGCTGGTGAGGCCACACCTGGAGCCCTGTGTCCAGTTCTGGGCTCCCCAGTACAAGAGAGGCCTGGACATACTGGAGAGAGTCCAGAGAAGGGCCACGAAGATGATGAAGGGTCTGGAGCATCTCTCTTATGAGGAAACGCTGAGAGAGCTGGGACTGTTTAGCCAAGAGAAGAGAAGGTTCGGGGGGAGGGGGGGGGGGATCTCATCAATGTCTGTAAATACCTGAAGGGAGGGTGCAAAGAAGACGGAGCCAGGCTCTTTTCAGTGGTGCCCAGTGACAGGACAAGAAGCAACGGGCACAAAGCGAAACGCAGGAGGTTCTGTCTGAACATCAGGAAACACTTTTTTACTGTGAGGGTGACTGAAGGAGGTGAAGTAGAGCCTGTCCTTTCTAGAGCCTCTACACGACGACAGAGCTGCTCTATCAAGGCTTGAGTCTTTTCCCTTATCTCACCCAGTAACGATCCCAGTTCCTGTGAGTACCGTGACTCAAGCTGTTGTATCCACTCCATACACCACTGCAGAGCTTCCACAGCATCCTCTGCAGATGCACCTGCAGGGGCTTGGGGACCAGACATCTTCACCCAGTATTCCCAGTGGGGAAGATCTCTCCAAGCTAGTTGTCAGGGAAGGCCCAAGACAAGAGACAGAGACGTAAGATTCGAAGGCTCTTGCAGGCAGTATCTCGGAGAGGCTGAGCTCTGCCTGCTAGCCAGTTTTATTAGCTCTCCTGATAACACACCAAGGGCAGCCGTAGACATAATATTTACAAAACATTGTCTCCTTTGTTTGGATAGCCCTGTAACCCTGACATCTTACTTTTTCCTTGTACTTGAAGTGAATTAGCAATGGCAAGACGTTCTGACACGCTTACTTTTTTCCTGTATATAACTGATATATGTATGTATGTATGTAGATTTTCACACTATGTACATGGAAGCTTTGTAAGGTAAACAGAGAATCTGGGCATGAATGTTTACTTAGTCCCCGCTGAATCCAAAGGAATGGATTTTGATAAATTTTAACAAGGGAAGAAACTTTGAAGTTTTTGCAATTTGGTGACAAGTTTATTGTGTTGTTTGATGTAAAATATAGTTCCAAAACTACTGTGAAATACTGGTTTTAAACTCACTTGTAAAAACCAAGAGTAAGCACATTTAATAATTGATTAGAGCTGCATGAAGCTGTTCCCTAGAGATCAGGACACACAGAACATCAGGAAACACTTTTTTACTGTGAGGGTGACTGAGCACTGGCACAGGTTGCCCAAGGAGGTTGTGGACTCTCCCTCCTTGGAGATATTCAAAAGTTGACTGGACGTGGTCCTGGGCAACTGGTTCTAGGTGGCCCTGTTTGAGCAGGGGTGTTGGACCAGATGACCTCCAGAGGTCCCTTCCAACCTCAACCATTCTATGATTCTATGATTTAATATTTGGAAAAAGGATTGTGTATGCTAGTGCCATTGTCAGGTAATGTATACGCTATACATGCTCTTTGGATATGCTGATATCAATGGCTTTTAAATATTAATACCGGACTATTTATGGAAAGCATCTTATGTATGTGAACAAAAAGTTAGTGCTCATCTGTAATGGTTCTAAACTAATTAGGTTTTGCCCAGCTGGGCAATCAGGAAGAGATTTTTGTACCAGGAAGTATTTAAATGTTGGGAGAAGTGTGCAATTTACTGTGCACGTTTTGCTTTTGATATGTTTAGTCTGATGCTTCCTTAGCTGAATAGTACAATACTGTATACAATCATTTATTGCAAAGATGCATGCATGAATTCATATTTTTAGAAGAACTTCAAGATACTTATAATGAAGTTTATGTGAAAATAAAATGTGTAGACAGTTGTAGGAGCTGAGGTGGTACTATGTTTTCAAGTTCTGTGAAAAGCTGAACTCCCCTCTGAAACTGAAGGAAACAAAAGCAGAGTATTTAGGAAACAAGCAATATCAAATCATAAAAAGAAGCAGCTGTGATGTACTGGAGAAAGCAGTATCGGACATTGATGCTTGTGTAGTAATTAGCTGGTTTTCAGAGACCAATCCAGACTTACTCTTTGGGGAGGAAAGTTGCCTTTTAAAGATGTGAGAGGTGATGAAGCAATGTAATAAGGACCTGGAAGAAAGTAGGTTATGGAGATGTGAGTCAGAAAATGAATTTGTGCAACTGCTTTGCTCCTAAACAGCTAATAACCAGATAAAGTGCTAAGTTAGACTTAATATAGCACTTGAATATTCAAAATTGATTCCTCTGTGGAAATGCCTCTTCTTCCATAGAGATTCTTATTGTGACCTTTTTTGGTGTTAGCACTAGCTAGTGATGTCACGTAAACCCCTTGAACTCTGGTTAGTTTTTACTGACAGTTCTGGATATGCTTAAAGCTTGTCTGTGCTTGATAATTACTGAAGTGTGTGCTGCCTTTACAATAAGGACAGTAATACCTTTTCCACGTAGCCTGAAGTATAAATGATATCCAGAATTTTCCTTTTAATGAGTAATAACTTAGATGGAGGAGTTGACTTGCATTATGAAATAACCGACTGGCAGTAGCTTGCCTCCAGACCAATTATTTCTCTATTGACTCTTATCTGTCAGCAGATAATCCAAAAGGTGGTTTTCTAACCTACCAGGTGGTGACACCTTTAATGATATTATAGCTATGTTGCTAAGCAGCCTTTTTTTTTTATTTGGGTGGATGAAGTCAGGATTTCTAGTTTAATCGCGGCAGAGGGAAGGAGAGAGAGAGAGAAGCAACTGCTACTTAAGAAATCAGAGGTGCAAGCCAACACCTTCAACTCCCATTTTGAGAATGAGAGGGAGGTTAATATAATTAATGGAAAAACAATTTTCAGATAGTATAACCATAATACACTCTTAAGTTTACTGATGACAATGCCCTGTATTTGCTTCATCTTTCAAATAAATCTTGGGTGTAACCAACTTAAATAATACTACAGTAATTGCAACTCTAGGTGACAAAGTTGTGAATTAATATATCGGCATGGATTATGTAGGAAAATAGACTGCAACATTCCATTCTTACAGTGGTATTTAAATGCACTCCTAATCACTGCTTTAATTTGGTCATCAATTCAGAGGCAAAACCAAATACAGAAATCTAAAAGAATCGAGATGCATGGCCGTGCAAATAGATATTAGGGTCTTTTCCTGATTCTTTCTTTCTGACCTGCCTTTTTTTTTATGAATTGAGCCTAAATCAGTATTTTCAGCCTTGTCCTAATCTGGCTCAAACATTTGAGATCCAATTGCCCATTTGCAGCTGGATAAGATGGAAACAGAGCTAGTATCCTGCGTGTTAGCAGCACATTGGCCTATATTTTCTTACTAGCTTTCTTAAATGACTGAAAGGAAAGTATGGCAGAGAGGAAATATTGCAGTTTCTATACATTAGAACTTATGAGACATACAGGAAACCACAAGATAATTACTTTGCAACATTGGCAGGAAGCATGCTTCACACTTTAAATATCTTCATGTAGATTATCAAATCCCATAATTATATATGGGATTTTAAATGTAAGGTCTTCTGTGGAGATGGACAGGTGATTTTTGTCCATTGTCAGAAGCAAGTAATTTTTCACTGTAAGAGGACAAGTTGTGCTAGGTCAAAACTAAATTTAGTGTGTATATTGGCATGACATTTCTGAGCTGTAAGATCACATAGAATAGTATTAAAATCAAAAGATCATATGCCAAAAGCTAAGTTTTATTTAATAAACTGTGAACAGTTAACTGCATGCTTTAGCATTTCTTTACCTGAGCATGTGTGATTTTTGTATTGGCTAAGGGACCGATATTCTTTTGAGTTTTTGGTAGCAGACAATATACTTTAGAGGGAAAATTCTTAAGAAATTCTGGTAGTTTGTTGGGGTAAGAGGAAGAATAGACAACTCAAAGTTTAAAATTCATGTGGCACTTCTAAAAACGTACACAAAGTTGGGAAAGCCTGGAGAAGAATGACCTTGTATGCAGGACTAAGCCTTCACAAATAAATTCTGGGAAATTGGAAACCTGTATAAAAAGTGTTACCTTTTGTTTTGAATGCATTGTCAAACAGTGGAGTCTAAATTCTAGGGTTTTTAATGAATCACTTCAAAAAATGTCTATGTTTTTGTGTAGTTTGAAAGAGAGAATACAATGGAAAATATAATTACTTATCCATTAATAGATAGTTGAACCGTCATTTAATAGTTATACGAAGGAAATAAATGGTGGAACTGGTTTTCTGCCACTTCCTACAACTTTTATTTACTGTTTTTTTCTGTGGCATGAGAGAGACCTCGTTTTTATTGGAGGTTTCTCCACAGAATAGGTGGCTTTGTAGAAATCCTTGTGAAATCACTGCTTCCTAATATTGAATAGGGCTTGCTTAAATGTTTGTGCGGTTCCTGGGCAGATGGGATGAAGTAGTTTAGTCCTGTCCAGTTTGAGGGGTTAGTGACAATGCAGAAGACTGCAGTACCAGGGAGCACGGTCTAAACTGAACTTTGTATTAGAGAGTTAACATCTCTATAAATATGTTAACATAACTTATTCTGGGCATTACAGGTTTTTTTTTGGAGGGGGTGTTGGTGCAAGGAGTGGTATACGGAAGTATTAATGAAACAATTCTTGTGATCACTGTAACCTAGGCGAGTGAAAAGAGGTTTCAGAAGAAATCTGGTTCATTATTGTGTTTCGACATTGGGCCTCTGGGATACTGAAAATAATACTTAAAAACATACAACTATTTACTAATTCAGTATGTCAAGACCAGAAATGATTCATCCTAAATTGTTGAAATATTTGGTTGCCCCCCTGTTGTGGTTTAACCTCGACCAGCAACTAAGCACCACGCAGCCACTCGCTCAACCCCCCTCACAGTGGGATGAGGGGGAGAATCGGAAGGGTAAAGGTGAGAAAACTCATGGGTTGAGATGAAGACAGTTTAACAGGGAAAGCAAAAGCTGCGCGCGCAAGCAAAGCAAAATAAGGAAGGCCTTGACGCTGTGTAAGCACTGTTCAGCAATAGCTAAAATGTCCCGGTGTTATCAACACTGTTTTCATCACAAATCCAAAACATAGCCCCATACTAGCTACTGTGAAGAAAATTAACTCTATCCCAGTCAAAACCAGTACACCCCCATATTTTAAATTTAAAGAAACCAATGTGATATGTCAAGAATTAATTCTAGAACAGTTTTGTGTTTTGGTGACAGATGCTTTTCCCTGTTTCATGCCTGTATATTAAGAGGTATTGGATTGTACTAGAGACTTGGCTGGCAAAGCGGCCAAAAGAAGCTTATAGAAGTGATGATTGACTGGAAATTTTTTTGACCATTTTTTCTAGGGGTAGATGTTTTGTTTCGGTGCAGTAACCCACTAGTAGCTTTTTTATGTTGGTAGTGTAGATACTCAGAAAAAAATTCCAAACAGGAAACTAGTCCATACATTTGTGTTTTAACAGAATTTTAATGTAAAAGGAGTAATACATTAGTTTAGTACTTGAGTTCCATGGTTAGAGTATATTGGCATTACATTGATGGCAATTCTGCTAGGCACAACTAAGCTAGCTTTAAATATATTTAATGTGCAGAAGTATTTGTGCAGCTGCATTAGCAGATACCTCAGTGAAAGATGCAGAATTCATCTGTCAGATTGGGTAAATGTTCAAGTGGCAGCCCATGCTAAACTCCAAGCTTCTGTATCTGCATTGGTACTGACTGATCAACCTAACCTAGCCAGTGTAAAGCTAGAGGAGGAATGTCTGCATGTCTCCCTCTTTCCTTTTGACTGCAATATAGACTATTCTTGGTTACCTCACAGTTGGCAATGCAGATAAATAGTTTCAGTATAGAGAACTCTCTTATTGTTTTAGCAGAACAGAACAATAAAGTTTTTAATTGCTTTATACTTTCAGGAAGATTCAATGACAGTATGTTTCTTAGAGGCAGCAGTTAGTTAGAAGACCTGCTGTACCACCTGCCCTCTATTTAATATTTTTGAAAGGCTATGGGATACTGGGTTAATTGATTGGTGGCTTTTCATGGTGATAGCCTGCACACACTGAACAGTTTCCAGTACATGAAGAGAAGTAGCAAAAGATTTTGTAAAACAAAAATGTTGAGGTTTTTTTGGTTTTTTTGTTTTTTTTTTCTAAAGACAGATTATCGGTCGCAACCTGCTAAACGTGAATTTAGGCTTAAAAATAGGGTTTGCAATACTTCTTGCAAAAGTAACTTTGACATTTGTGAAAACGCATTGTGTCGTAGGTCACATGTTCTGGTTACTAATTTTTTTTTTTATTCTTGCTATACAGCTTGTTGCAGATAGTCACTAGTCACAGATTTCTGATTTCCATTACTTTGAAATTTGGAAAGGTGGCTTCTGTCAGAAAAAATATTCAAAATTAGTGAATTAAATAGCTGATTGCAATTTTAAATGTAGCAGTTGCAGCTAGCATACTTGCAAAGGGATGAGTTTGTAAAATAACAAAGCACTTCATTGGCAGGGGGGGTTGTGCACGAGGATAGAGTGAAGATGGACAACATCGAGAGATGACCTATCTTAACAATAGCATGTGTCTAATTTAAACTACTTTGCTTATGCAGCTATTTGAAATTCATCATTGAGAACAACTGAATGACATTTTAAATCATTGTCTTTGTGCAACACACAAATATGTCAGCTGCTTTAATTTTTTATCTGTTGTAAACCTTTAAACAGTGCTGTACACGATCCTTTCTGTTGCAAAGGCAAGGTATTTAGGAAAATTAATGTGGTCTAGGAAAAGTAAGGTATTTCTCAGTTGGGAAGCTGTCTGTCATCTGAAAAGCTGATTAAGTAACCTGGTTTCATTAGTAGATTAGGAAACTTTACTGGCTACTTTTGAAAAATGTCTTCATATGTAGTCATATCAATGGGATAGCAAAGGAAAGCAACAGACTTTCCTTAACTTGATTGAAGGCTGATCTAGGGAAAGTCAGTCGTCAGATCTTGAAATAATCTCTGGAAGCCTTAAACTATTTTTTTTCCTGTCTACATACAATTAGAAATAATATAGAGGAGTTTATTTGGTTTTCAGTTGTGAATCCAAAAGTTCTATGTATTTTACTAGAAACTAAAATGTTTATAAGGGTGGGAGTCATCTTGCCTAACTTCTAAGTGTTTAAAAATCATCCTGATGTTCTTTTAATGGTCAGTGCAGAGAAACAGACCTTTCCAGAACACAGTCTGTATGACCTATTATGTGCCCATTTTTAGGATGAGATAAGTTTTCCTTTAGGGATACCTGTTCTTTCTGTTAACTATAAAGGGAGTTTAAGTTGATTACTGTAAACTTAAGAGTCAAGTTAGATGCTGTGGTTAGGCCACCCTAATGTGCGCATATGAGTACTTCTCTGCATATAGATGAAATACAGCAATGCATATGTTAAATGCGTGCTGCTTAATGAAGTGCAATATTGCATAATCACATGGTTTCTTGAGAGATTAACTGATGACAGTTCAAATGTTTTTATCAAATAGATACCCTAAAATAGATTTTCACATAATCTACATCTTAAAATACTTCCAATATTTTAAAAAGTACAAATATAAATTATTATGTTATTGTGCAGTGGAAAAAATGGGTACAGTTTACACTTGAAATCTTTTTTGTGTCTTCCTTTTTTGTTATTTAAAGCAAGTAATGTCTGGAATGATCTCCAAGTACTTTATTTAAATACAGACTTGATATTGCCTGCCATTTAAAAAAAAAATCAATTATAATGGGCTGCAGCTCATAGTAGTAAGAATTGACAGTGTATTATAAAAAAATTATCTTAATCCACTGTATAATTTTGGAACTAATATGTTTAGAAAGGCACTAAAAAGGAGAATATTCAATAAACATTTTTAAAACAGCTTGATAACAGAGCAGATAACCTCTTAGATGTTCATATTTATGGCATTGAGGAAAGGACTTAAGATATAATACCGGACTATATAGTCTCTCTTTTTTATCAAAATAAGAACGGGATAGATTTTGCTTTCCTAGATAATACTAAATGTACTGTTAGTTGATTACCTTTGATTGTTGAGAAATCTTGAACACATACATGCAAAAGTAGAGAAACACAAGTTTCATCTTTTCATGCGTTTTTTGCTTAGTAAATAGTCACATAATAATCTAAGCAACAATCCCATGCCACTGGTCACTATTTCTTATAAGGCAGGTCTATGCTTCCTGTGAGGAGAAGTTTTCATATTTAAGAAATTTTATCCCATTATTGACAGAAGTGCTTCTTGGGGCATCCCATTCCCTGCTGTTTGTATGTATACCCTGTGCTTCCTGCCCTCCCTCACCAAAACCAGCACAAAGTTACTTTATCTGATGTTTGAATATTTCTAAGTGACAGAGAGAATCTTGTGGTGTTTTTAAAGCAAAAAATATATTTTGTCTTTTCTGACATTTATTTACATATATAAAAATTCTTACAACTTCTCTGCTCTTATGCAAAGAGTTAAGTTTTTGCTGCTTCCACTAATCATGATGTCCTGAAAACTAAGAAAAGAAAATCTAATTGAAAGGATACAGATTTTGTAAAACTACCTGGAAGCTTTTGTAAGACTACTTGGGAAAGCTCAGCAGACATTTGAGAGAACAGCTTTTGCATTAAATGCTTATTGTGTGGGGTTTTTTGTTTGTTTCTAAACTGAAGGGCAACAAATCTCTCTGTTCTCACCTCATGTTTTCTAAAATGTCTTGCCTTTAATCAAGGAGGGAAGAAAAAATTCAATGTCTATGTTTTTCTTCAGAAAAAAAGAGAGACTTATGTGAGGAGGAGCACCTTTTCTACGTTTTTCTACCTTTTCTACCTTTTTCTCCCCGAAGGAACAAAAAGTCGTGTATGCTATATACACAGTATACATATATATGTACTATATATACGTATTTGTGTGTATGGATGTATGCATGTGTACAAATGTGCATTCACATATAGTTAAGTCAAGACTGAGGAAGTATTTTAACTGAGATTATTTCAGCAACAAGCATGCAGTGACTTGAATGGTGCTATATTTTTGCCTTTGCACTCTGGATTTTTGCAGTGAAGAATCTTGAATACACCCGCTTGGGGTTGTGCATTCTGACAGAACATGTATAACTCCACTGTGGTTAAAAATTTATTTATTCACTTCCCTGCATTCACTGTTGAGTAGTTTGATGAAATATTTTTCATCTAGCTTGATATTTTACATTGAAGATACAATTGTCTTATTTTTGGTTTGATGTAACTTCTGTACATTCTTACAAGTATGTAAAATTTACATTTAAACTTTGGTTTAATTATTCTCGGGTCGATAGTGAATACCATTGCATTTGGCTATCAGTAAGCCTAAATGAAAACAAAATTATATTCCAGAACAGTGTATTCCTTACTACCCATTATGTGACTGTGTGCCTGTGCTTATTAAACTCCCACAATACTGTAAAGCATAATTAACCTCAAATTGGCCAAATACATGTTACTTTTTAAAGCATTTGCGTATCTTAGTGTAGATGACCAAAATACAGCTTTATAATTTATAAATGCAGTTATTTTACAAACTTGATTTTCCTTGACGTTTTTCTTGTATAGTAAGATACTGTTTTCGTTGACCACCCATTATTTCATAGTAGAGGATGGAGGTGAAAGATCAGTCTGTGTCACCTTTGGCTTCTTCTTCTTTGTGAAAGCAATGGCAATCCTGATTGTGACAGAAAGCTATCTAGAGTTTGGACTCGAATCAGGTAACTCCTTTCTTCAGGGTTTGCAACAGCTCTAGTGATTACATTACTTGAAAAATTAATTTTAAGCGTTTTAGGTGGTTTTGAGAATATCTGTATTTAAATGAACTCTATATGTAATACACTTTTAGGAAATCTTGCTTTGGAATGTCGATTCTGAAGGATATCCTGTATATTTTCCTTGCTTTGTTTTAAATAGTGTAGTCTTTACCTAGGTTGTTTGCTTTGTTAATTATATTTACTTTCCAGTTTTATTTTAACCCAGTGTTGTGCTTTGACCCCAGTCGGCAACTAAGCACCACACAGCCGCTCGCTCACCCTCCCCCCACCCCCCCTCCCCGGTGGGATGGGGGAGAGAATCGGGGGGGAAAAAAAAAAGTAAAACCCGCGGGCTGAGATAAAGACAGTTTAATAGGACATCAGAGGAAGAGGAAACAATAGTAATGATAATATGCACAATGCAATTGCTCACCACCCGCTGACCGATGCCCAGCCCGTCCCCGAGCAGCGACCGCTGCCCCCCGGCCAACTCCCCACAACTTATGTACTGAGCATGACGTCATATGGTATGGAATAGCCCTTTGGGCAGTCTGGGTCAGCTGTCCTGGCTGTGCCCCCTCCCAGCTTCTTGTGCACCTGGCAGAGCATGGGAAGCTGAAAAGTCCTCGACTGGTGTAAGCACTACTTAGCAACAACTAAAACATCAGTGTGTTATCAACATTATTCTCATCCTAAATCCAAAACACAGCACTATACCAGCTACTAGGAAGAAAATTAACTCTATCCCAGCTGAAACCAGGGCACCCATTTTGCCTTGCATAGTAAAGTGAAGCTCCTCTACTGAAAAAAAGTTACTTACCTTCTTAAAAATGAATGTTTTATTCATGTTCATGAAATGTACAAATATCAGAGATGTTTTCAAAGACTGTTTGTGTTAATAACTGAGTTCTATTGCATCGTGGCATACTAATTAGCACATGAAAGAGCTATGCTAGACATAATTTGTTGATAATAATAATAATGCTAGACAAATTTTGTTTAAAATATGTCCTGTTACCTAGCATTTTATTTCAAAAAAAGAGATTTTATATTTGTGCTGTGATAAAATACATATAATTTATGTCTCTGCAGGATTCTCAAATTTTTCAGAAAGTGCTATGCAGTTTCTCGAAAAGCAGGGTTTGGAATCCCAGTAAGTTTCTGGAAATACATTGGTCTTCATTATGTTGCATTTATAACTGAACCACTTGGATTTTCTTAGCAAGCTTTTGTCTTGCATGCTTTGCTCTTATACGCACTTATAATCTCTGTATTAATGTGAAGAGGTGGATTAATGAAAATAATCCATCAATATTTACAAAGTAACTTAAGTTGCATTTGTGTATTCCCTTTTTATTCCAAAATTATTCCAGTCCATAAAATATAGTTAAAAACTATAAAAGTCTTTCTCATGGTAATTCTTAAACAGTCCCTTCAGCTTTGAAAAGATTGCTTAAAACAGGAGATAAGTATTTTTTGCAGTTCCTGTGGTATGCAGGAAGATGAGAGTGCAAAAGCTACAGATGAAGCCTGCAATAAAGTTGGAATTAGGAGTAAATTTTGGCTTTCAGTCATGTTTTCAGGCTATAATAGTATTTTCCTCTTAGGCAAATACATCTGCTTGCTACAGTACATCCAAGTTTTGTATAGACTGACAAAGGAATGTTTGACAGCTTGTGATGCTACTTATATATACAGTCACTGTCATAGACAGCCTCTGTATACTGTAAATGGAATTCTGTTACAATCCTTGTCTTAAACACATGATCCAAAATGCTTGTATGGGGTATGTCATCACTGTGGGAATACAAATTTGAATTTCTTGTTTGGAAATTCTCAAGTATTATACAAGAATTATAGATTATTTTTTTTTTATTTGTGAGGAACAGAAGTTTCAAATATATACTTAGAATAATGCATCATTTATAGATATGGATATTTAATGAGAAAGAAACCCTTCAACTGAATCCCATGTGTTTCTTAACCTTTCTTTGCTCTGTTTTTCATAAACTATTCCAAATTTACTAATGTCATGGTTTATCCCCAGCCAGCAACTAAGCACCACACAGCCACTCGCTCACTTCCCCTACCCACGGTGGGATGGGGGAGAGAATTGGAAGGGTAAAAGTGAGAAAACTCGTGGGTTGAGATAAGAACAGTTTAATAATTGAAGTAAAATGAAATAGAATAGTAGTAGTAGTAATAATAATAATATAATATAATAATAATAATAATATAACACAATAATAATATACAAATAATAATAATAATATACAAAGCAAGTGATACACTGTGCTCACCACCTGCCGACCAATGCCCAGCTCATCCCCGAGCAGCGATCACTGCCCCCCGACCAACTCCCCCCAGTTTATATACTGAGCGTGACGTCATACGGTATGGAATAGCCCTTTGGGCAGTCTGGGTCAGCTGTCCTGGCTGTGCCCCCTCCCAGCTTCTTGTGCACCTGGCAGAGCACAAGAAGCTGAAAAGTCCTTGACTAGTGTAAGCACTACTTAGCAACAACTAAAACATCAGTGTGTTATCAACATTATTCTCATCCTAAATCCAAAACACAGCACTATACCAGCTACTAGGAAGAAAAATCAACTCTATCCCAGCTGAAACCAGGACAACTAATTTCTGTGTTAATTTTTCTGTTTGTGTCCATTTCCTTTTAAACATTCACAGTGCTTTGGCTGCTTACAGCAGTGATTGAGTTGATGATGGTGTCTCTTGGTAGTTTGAATGGCATAACATAAAAATAAAAATAAAAATAAAAATAAAAATAAAAATAAAAATAAAAATAAAAATAAAAATAAAAATAAAAATTTGCCTTTGACCAGTTAAACTTACGATGTATCTGTTCTTCTATTAGAAGTATAATCATCGAATTCATTCCACTAGCTATTTTTATTGAATAACTTGTTAATCGCAATATAAAATTATTCTTTTTTGGTTTTTTTGTTTCTCTGCTAACAAATTTAGCATTTTGTAGGAAGTAGCTTTGGTTTTGGTTTTCTTATATTGAAGAGCTTTTTATTCTTTTTATTAAAGAAATAGGTGTCTTGCTTGTTTTTTATTTTAATTTGATTAAATGTTAGATACTGTTGATTTGAAAGTAGTCTCTGATTCCCCCCCCCCCCCCCCCCCGGCTTATTTCCTTTCTTTTCTTTTAGGGGTCCTGTGTCTAAACTAACCTTCAAATTGTTCCTGGCTGTTCTGTGTTCACTTATTGGTGCTTTTTTGACATTCCCTGGCTTGCGACTGGCTCAAATGCATCTGGATGCTCTGAATTTAGCAAAAGAAAAAATAACACAGTAAGAGAAAATATATACACATAGGTATATGCTACTCAGTCTTAAATCTCAGTTCAATGTCTGAAAATAAACAAAGCAAACTATTCCAGTAAGAAGGCAGTGACTGACTAAGACTTCTGTTGCTGCCTGCTTTTCATATCTCCAGCAGACTTGTGACCTGCCTCTTTGTGCTCAACCTGCCCTCTGCTGATCTATTGCATTCTTTGCCTCAAAAGTGGAATCCGAGTTAAAGAAGCATTCCTTTTCTTTCCTCGTGTGAGAGATCCACCATGAATGTTTCTGCTTCCTGTTTCCTTTCCCCCATATCTTTTTGGAAATTCAAATAGCTGTCTGGAAGAAGAGGTGCAGCCACAGACTTTTTTTTTTTTTTCTTTTTTTTCTAAATGGGCCTTTGTTAATAAGATTACGTTAAGATACAAAGAAAAAACAGAAAGTGAAGAAATAGCTTCAGAAAGGCATTCAATTTGAAACACATTAAAAGGGAATCTAAAACTCAGTGAAAACTTCTGTTAATAAATATTGAATTTAGAGTAACATATAGGAAGTGCATTCAATTATTAAAGCTTTTGTGGCTTTAAAATGAAAAGTAAATTAAAATTGTCCTTTTCAGTATGTCAGTATTTCTTACATTATGATGACCCAGAATATATAATAAGGCTCAGAGGTTAATACCAGTTTAAAAGAACATTTTCATTTTCAGCTGTTCTTGAGTTTGGATGTAAAATGTTCTCTTATATTTAACTATTTCTCTTCATCATTCTCTGGTTGAGGGAACAACTCCAAATGTCTTTCATAGATCATAACCTCTGAATATTTAATGCATGTTAATGACACAAATTCTGCAGTATAGGCCATTGTGAACATTTAGTCTGGCCACTTTCATAAGAGAACCATTAGATTTTCTGATATGTAAATTATTTATGCTCAAACTGAAGTGTATTTTTTTCCAAAAAATACCCCATTTAAAAAATTAAACTATGTTTAAAAGTGGATCCTTTACTCTTGGTAAATTGTTAACTAATTACTTTGTATTAGACTTGCACTCTCATTGTAGTTGAATGCATCCAATTACAGCTGCAAGCTATTGACTTTTGTTGTATCTGCTATTAAGTTTCAGTCTATGTGTAGACTGTGATCAAGTCACCTCTTAAACTGCTGAGTTTTTAATTTTATGGTTTTCAATATTTTAAAATTTCTTGTGCCTTTTCTGTAACTATCCTCTAATTTTCCAACGTCTGTCTTGATCTGTGGACATGAGATCTTAGGCAGAAATATAAAATCTCTGAAACAGGACTTCATTAATCAAGAACTAAGAGGGTAATTATATCCACTGGTATGGGGTTATGAAAAAAATAAATCTTGTCTAACTTGATGTTTAGGGGATATTAGAACTGATTATTAAAGATAACATTGTGCAGCACCTAGCAAATTCTTTTTAAAGGTCTACCAATACTTTGACTATTAAACTGGAACAATATAGAAATAACATTAAATGGATTAAAACTTGGTCAGATATCAATGTAGTTAGGTAATGCAATTATAAACAAAGAATCATTGCCGAGTGATTGTTTCTAATGGGCTCTGAAAAGATCAGTATTTGCCCTTAGTGGTGTGTTTTTGTCAATGAGTAGATCATTACTGACTGTTTGCAGCTGTTTGACAGTGACTAAAGGGGAGCAGTAATTGAGGATGACATGTCATTGATACAAAGCTGTTTAATTTGGGTGTGGGGAAAACAATGCCTTTCCATATAAGGTAAATATAAGGTCATACATTTGTAAAAGAAAAAAGACACAAGCCATAATTACAGAATGGGAGACTTACAGGGAGCAGTGACTTAAAAAAAAAAAAAATTGAGATTAGGCAAATGATGAATTGCCACTTCAGTAATGTGGTCAAAATTATTAACGTGAATCTTGCATATATAAATAGGAAATAAGTTTTTGGATAAAATAGAATTAAAATAATCTGGTGTCAGTTTTAATTTCGATCACCTGTTTGGTTTTCCTTTAGCAGCATCCTTCCCCGTGTATATTTTGGAGTTCTCTTTTAATCAATTTGTACCATTTTCCTACACATTCACTCCATTTCCAGAGCCTCCTTCAAGAGTCTTTCAGCCTTTCTACCTCTACTCAAATAAACACAAAGTGGTTCTTGCCACTCTTTGGCACATTCCAGTCCGCTAATCTAATAGGCTGTCTTAAATAAGTAGAAGTTCATTTCACAAGTTACCGAAATGCTTTGGACTGCTCCTCAAGGTTCCTAAGTAAAAATCTTCATTAAACTGGATGATCTGGCCTGTGAAAAGTGTTTCTCCTGGTCTGTATAGATAACAGAAATTAATCTGAGTACATTTTTAATAAAGCAAAAAAAAATATTCACTAATATAGCAGCATATTTTCCATAATTATCCATCTAAGATACTCACCCTCTAGATTAAAACAGTAATGGCTACTGCAGTTTGGTATTATGCCATCGTATGGAAATTTTCAACAACTGTCTTTTACTATAGTGTGGTATAATGCATGTAGTTCCTTTGGTTAGTTTGTTCGAATATCTAAAAAACTTGATTTATTCCAAAGAGCACTTTTTTCAACCACAACCAGTGTGATTTCACAGTATGTAATATTACTGTTTTGTTGAGACCTAAGTCATACTTATAAAAAAAGGGAAGCAATTCTCTTATTTACCTTTCCCCCCCTATTTTAAAATTTGTATTACTCTTCTGTAATCTGTACCACCAGTTTCAACAGTATGGTAACTGTATTTAATAATCCACTCCCTTTTTTTTTTTCCTCTTCCAGAACATTGCTACATATAAACTTCTTGGCTCCTTTACTTATGGTTCTACTTTGGGTAAAACCAATCACTAAGGACTACATTATGAACCCGCCTTTGGGCAAAGAGAGCGTACCTTTGTAAGATTCCCTTTAAAAATTCTTTCTGGGGTATTGAGGATAAAACTTTAAGTCTAAGTAGTGCCCTGTAAAAGTCATAGCAACATGGAAAACTTAAAATTGTGGCTGTGACTAGCATCTGTCATGAAAGGTATCGTAGAAGTTCCAACTGAGCTGTAAAGGGCTTCTGTTGTTTAGGAAGAATGAGAATCAGTCGCAGAGTGTTGAATCTGATGAAGAATGGTAAGGCAGCGGTTCCCGAGAGCTGCTATCTTCTGGCATCTCTGTGTCAGAGTTCTGTGTTGTTCTTCCTAGGGACAGAATACCACTTCATTGCCAGCTTCTAATACCTTGCATCTTACTTATTGGTGTAAGAGAGAAGTGATTTCACTGAAGACAGTTGAGATGATAGATACATTGTATGAGAACTGACCTAAGGTTCTTAGTGCTATGAGACTTGTCTTAAAATCTGTGTGTAGATGAAGTCCATATGAAATTTGATAGCTGAAATATTTAAAAGCCTAAAAAGGGAAAGAATTTTCAGGCTATGATGCTGGCGTTATCTCAATAGTCCAGGGGTATCCTTTATTCTTCAAGGTGGGGGCTGTCCTTCTCCTCCTTGCAATGAGCTGGGGCCATTTAGTCATGCTGATTTAACCATGACTATGCAGTATACAATGTAAACTATATATATATCTATCTCTTAAGAAATTTTATACAATTTCATATTATAAAGACTAATTGGTACAATAATTAGGGAATGAGATTTTTTCCTAACACAAGCTATTTTGGAGGACTGCTCATTGCTGTTTTGCCCATCTAGTTTGCAGCTGTCTCACCTTGTTCATTTCTGCTGACCTAGTTTATTTGATTACTTTATTTGGCAGAGAAGGAAAGAGAATGAAAAAGAAAAGTTGCTGCTTTCAGTTCTGGTGAGGTACTTGTCTTTTTTTTATCTTGCAGCCATCTTTGTTGTTTCATCTCTTTTAAGCATAGGATTGCTTGTACACCATACTGTGTTCCTGCCTTATAATGAGTTTCAGCTGGATGTCTCTCTTGGTTTCTCATGAGAGGAACCTGAATTTGAACTTTATCTCTCAGGGCGAACTTATTTAGCAAGAACCCCCCATGCAGTTGAATTTGAGAGCAATAGGAGACAGATTTGCTGGGAGACAATAGGATGAGGGCTTTGTAGCTGCTTCTGCTCACATTACTGCTGTTTCATTTTCTGCAGGCTCTATGCTTTGGGACAGGGAGGAAGCTGGGCTGCCCCCATCTCCATAGGTTAGTCCCACCTTCTGTATGGTGACTGAGCCTAGCTCTCATGTATGTATTTTCCTAATTGGGAAACTAAGTATATTTCAGACAGTAACTGGGTATACTTCAGATAGTATATGTTTATGATTATAAATTGAGGCCTATTGGCTTTTGTATAGGCACCCATACACTGATTGTATGGGTGCCTACAAGGCCTTGAAAAAAAAAATCTTGCAATTATGGAGGACAGAAACATGAGGATTTTTGTAATAACAGTGCATGCCAAAATGTGTATACCTGGTAACGTGTATACTTCAGCAGTGAACAACATGAGGGCAAGTGGTGTTTTAATAAAAAGCCAAAATGCGACACTTCAAGGGACTAAAAGTATTTGTGAATCAAATGAGTGTGGCAAAAACTGTGGGTTTTTAATTTTGGTTTTCTTTTCCACACTGAAGTTGAAATACCTTGTTCTCATTCTTTTTTAAATAAGTGTTTTGGATTTTTGTAGCTGACCTTTTTCATTGGGCTAAAAAATATTTTCATGTTACTTAGAGTTATTCTGAAATTTCCTCTCCACATGCCAACATTCTTTTGGTTTAATGCCTAAACTGAGATATCCATTATTCACACAACTTTCTAGTTATGAACATCTGACCTAGACAATTCAATACTGCTTTCTGCTGTGTGGTGTGAGTTGTAGGAAAAATGTTAAGATTAACATATTTGTGTTATATCTTTCAGTACCCAACAAAGCATGCTTCAAGTGTGCATCTTCTTCCTCCTCTCCCCACCATAAACCAATTTCACTATTAAAGGAAATATCTCTGGGTATTGTTAAGACCCTTCATGGATTTTTTTTGTTCATGGGATGGATTTTAAAAAACACAAAGTCTATGATACCTTAGCCAACCTTGCATGAGATAACTGAAATTTTTATCTACAAAGTTTTTTTTTTAATTTTGATTACATAATAGGAATGTAGAAAATATATTTTTTTCTTGTGCCCTTTTAACCACTTTGTTGTTGTTGTTGTTGCACTTGGTGAATAACAGAAATGACAAGGGAAAAATAAAGAACAATTTCACACCTGAGATTGAAGGAGCTGATTACCATCATTTTGATGATGGGCCTTTTATATGTTTGCAGTGGTTAAGAAAGACTTCATAGTTTGGAGCATGAGCACTTTAGAGGGAATCAAAATTACTGAAGAGTTACAAATTTTGTAAAAAGTACTTCAAATTTTTAATGACTCAAGCAGCATTGTAGTGAGTTTTGTAGGGCTTTTAATACAGACATATGCACAGCCTATAAATGTTCTTGTAATCTTCCCTAGTTTTTTTTTTTCCCCTCTATGTGTTTGGCACTCTTGCTCATAAGACACTCTGTTAATATCAACATTTCTATTCAGTAGATGCACACTGCACACAGCCTCAGTCTGGCCCAGGTGAAATGGAGGGGGATCATTGCAATGCTATCATAATAAAAGTAACCTTAAATTGCTGTTGGCATTAGTCACATTAAAGGCAATCATCCCCTTGCTGTGAAGAAAAGAGGATGCATTTTCACTCTCATGTGTTTAAAGACTAAACAGTTTGAGAAACTGAGATCAGAAAAAGCTTGTTATTTAAAAACAAATCCTAGCAAAATTATTAAAAATAAGTCTCTACTAAGTTGTCCCTGTATTACTAAGACTTATGGACATGAAATTACTTTTTTCAACAATGGTATTCAAAGTGGTCTTAGGTATGCTAAAGAAACTGTCTCCTTATAGGACGATATGATTTGGTTATTTTGAGTGTAAATCACAGTTATTGTGCATTCTTTTTTTTCTCCTCATTTTGCAAATCAACATGAGAATAGTTCAATTTGCTTAGAAATCTCAAATGTTCATTCTGGTAAGGAAGGAAGGCTTGAAAGTTGTGGTTTTGTAATGCAAAGGTTTTGCCATAAAATAACAAGGGAACATTCATGTATTGTATTAATAGTGTGTTTCCTGTTCAATATTACACAGAGCAAATGTGGCGGTGTGCTCACCCCCACCCCCCCCCCGACCTGACCTGACCTTTTCCCATAACTCTGATCAAGTGATAACCACCAGTGGTGCCCATGATGGGTGCATCTGGTCTTGATGGCTGCATCCTGCTCAAGGCTCAAGGTGGATTCGGGGGAGACAGATAACAACACAATAGCCAAGGGCTAATTTATGGTAATGCGCCCACCTGACCACAGTGCTGGTCTGTGCCAGATTTGGAAGAAACTGGCATCTGCGGTCGGTATGCAAATATGACTATAAGTCAACCATCTTATCCCCATAAATAGTGGGCAGCCCAAGAGCCTTTTGAGCTCTCCTGCACGGCAGCGGGCTGCACGCCAGGATCTCCCCTTGAGTAGGGACGCCTCTCAAGGTTACTCCTTGAGGTTGAGAGAATCCTTATTGCATCAGATACTCAGTAAGTGAATTGGGAACAAGTACACTGAAAATTTGTAATCTTAGCTAAGTAATATAAAGGATTGATTGCGCATATATAATCCTTTAGACATAAACTGTTGACCAAGTCTGGGACTAGGATTGGATCCAGCCGCACCTAGGCTCCTCTCTGAGAAGGAGTTTAGAAAGCAAGGGGGTCCTCTCTGAACCTCATGACTCAATGGGAGGGTGTCCCTGACAGTTTTGTCTGACCCTGTCCCCTATGCAGTAAATAATCAAGTGTACCTTGCCATCAAATCTTGTAAAACCACTGTCGCATTTACTATCAAACTTTGTTATCAATAAACATATTGCTGCTTCTCTCTTATGAGTGCACTCTCACTCCATCCGTGACAGCAAAGTAAAAATTCCTAACGAATTTACACGTTTTTCCACAAAAACGCAAATTTTCTCAGCATTACACATTTGGAATGATCTGACCTTTGTCATCTTTTTCATGTATTGTTTTTGCCCTCTGAAATCCAACATCTGGTTAGTTGTGATCGGTCATAAATTGTGTTTTGTCTTCTGAATGATGTTGTGCGATTTGGTATACTACTTATATAGAACTTGTTTTAGCATAACTTGCTTAGCATTAGTAGCTAAATTTGCTGAAGCCTTAGGCCGCAAGCTGTGAACTTTCACCCAGATATGCTGAACTTTTACCTAGTTAAGTAAAAGAATGCCCCAGAGCTGGTTTGAACTGGAAGATAAGGAAGCAAGGAAGGCCACTACAATCGTCAACTGACACAGCAACCTTAGAGATAAGAGAAGAAATGGCCCGCCTAGAGACAATGAAGGGACCCAATGAAGAATGGAAGGACCCTAGACCCTAATATTACTACTGGTCCGAACTGTCGCGTGAGGGGTGGGGAATTTAGATTGTAAGGGCATAATTGCCCAGGGATTTCTTTGTTCGGGGTCCCTCTTCAGAGGCACCCAGCTCGAGCTGTAGCGCTATTAATAAAAAGTACTTTTACAGAGGAATCTATCTTTTGGCTTATTAATTCAGCAGAAACCTAGAGTCGAACCCTGTTACGGTGGCTGGCATGCGTAATTTCCATAACAATGAGTATAACTCAAGATCATAAACCTCCTGATCTGAATTCTCATGGCAAATGAGATTTACATTTGTCTGTTTGGGGACGTGTATTCCTTTTCTTGGGGACTGTGATACAAAGATCGGTGTTCTCCGAACCCCCTTGCTTTCTAACTTTCTTCACCGAGGTGGGAAGCTAGGTGTGGCTGGGTAAGGAAACTGATGTAATGAAACTCAATAACAACAGAGTGTTTTATCGCAGCGCTGGGCAGCACTGGGGATTCTCCACCATAAGTGCTCCTCTGATTTGGTAGACTTTCAGAGATTATATCCTATGAAGTCCTACATATTCACAGGATTTCCGAGAAATCATTTACATAAACACGAGATTTCCTGGAACTTATTAACATATGCAAATGTCCGATCCGCATGTGCAGTCGTCTCCCGTGGTGGTCTTCAGGTGGTCTTTGGGGGTCTTCAGATGAAGGCTCATAGTCTTCTTCACTGATTGACCTTTGTTTCTGCGCAAACTCAGTCCTAGGATCACATAAACGGTGTCCTTCAAGGCTGCTGTTGTCATTCTTTTGTGACTTCCTATCTTCCGCGCATTTGTTCTCCCAAGGCCCAGTTGTCTGAGATGGGATTATCCCGGAGCCCCCTTATCTTACAACCATTCTAACTACTCCCTAAATCACAAAGGCCTTTCTTTTGTTTAGTTAAGTGACTAAGATATTTAAAATATCCTCCTTGCCCCTAGGCTTCAATTCTTTCAGGAGGCATTTTGATGCAGTGGCTTTGTCTACCTTGGCTTTAACCTTTTCAATTGACTGGAAGCAAATGTCAGCAATTTAGTTCCCTCAAAATTGATGGGAACTTTCACCTAAGGAAAAAAATCATTAGAATCTGAACCAATATTGACATAAAATTTATATCAGTATTCACCCAGCTCTACCCATAATAATGAGCCTAAAGAGTTTCCTCCTTAGAGCACTCCTATTAGGAATGCATTAATGAATTAATATAGGATTAAAGATGTGCCATACTTGGCACTGTTATAGAATTTTGAAATACTGGCAAGTACAGCATTGGCAGCCTGATTTTTATTTGTCATTTTTGAGACATCTGACCTTTTTAGGACGAATTAGGAGAACAGTTTTCAAACACAAAGGTGTCATTTAAGACAACCACAGTGTTGCACACTGTTACATGGAGCAAAAAAAAAAAGATTGAGAATTACTTGATTAAATCTGGATCAAAATTTGGTAGTTGTCCTGGTTTCAGCTGGGATTCAGTTAATTTTCTTCTTGGTAGCTGGTATAGTGCTGTGTTTTGGGTTTAGGATGAGAACAATGTCGACGATACACTGATGTTTTGGTTCTTGCTAAGTAGTTCTAAGCTGTTGCTAAGTAGTGATTACACTGGTCAAGGACTTTTCAGCTTCCCATGCTCTGCCAGGAGCACAAGAAGCTGGGAGGGAGCATAGCCAGGACAGCTGACCCAGACTGGCCAAAGGGCTATTCCATACCACATGACATCATGCTCAGCATATAAAGCTGTGGGGAAGAAGAAGGAAGGGGGGGACGTTCGGAGTGATGGCGTTTGTCTTCCCAAGTAACCGTTACGCGTGATGGAGCCCTGCTTTCCTGGGGATGGCTGAACACCTGCCTGCCAATGGGAAGTAGTGAATGAATTCCTTGTTTTGCTTTGTTTGCATACGCAGCTTTTGCTCTACCTATTTAACTGTTATATTTTATTTTACTTCAATTATTAAACTGTTCTTATCTCAACCCACGAGTTTTCTCCCTTTTACCCTTCCGATTCTCTCCCCCTTCCCACCGGTGAGGGAGTGAGCGAGCGGCTGTGTGATGCTTAGTTGCTAGCTGGGGTTAAACCAAGACAGTCCTTTTTGGCACCCAACGTGGGGCTCGAAGGGATTGAGATAATGACAGATTTAATTGGAATGCGCTAGATATTGAATTTATAGCTGTTATTGCTGTTTAGCTATTAATCGACAGGCTTCTGTGCTTGCCACGGGGCTTGCTTGCCTTACCATATATTAGAGTCTAGTGCTCGTTAGTGGCTCCTTTTGGCTTTTGCTGCTTGCTGAACTGCTTATCATCTTACTCTGCTGTGCCTGGGAACATTTTGATAACAGCAATGGCCATGCGCCTGGTGTGGCAGATGGCCAGGGCATGGCTGCTGTTTCTGTGCTGCTGTACTGGACAGGCTGCAACTCCAGTGTGAACTTGAGTCGAAGGGACTGTGACTTGTGAATGAGTCCACGCGGGAGCAGGACACCCTGAAGTGTCTGTGGATGTGGATAATCCCATGACAGAGCAGCCCATGGAAGTTAAGGGTGGAGCAGAGATCCACCTGCAGCCCATGGAGGACCCCACGCTGGAGCAGGTGGATGCCCGAAGGAGGCTGTGACCCCACGCTGGAGCAGGCTACTGGCAGGACCTGTGGACCCGTGAAGAGAGGAGCCCACACTGGAGCAGGTTTGCTGGCAGGACTTGTGACCCTGCGGGGGACCCATGCTGGAGCAGTCTGTTCCTGAAGGACTGCACCCCATGGAAGGGACCCATGCTGGAGCAGTTCTTGAAGAACTGCAGCCCGTGGGAAGGACTCGCGTTGGAGAAGTTCATGGAGCACTGTCTGCCGTGGGAGGGACCCCAGGCCAGAGCAGGGGCAAGGGGAGGAGTCCATTGCAGTGTTAAACCCAATGGTCTGGTCCAAAGGGACCAGGGGTGGAGACTGCAATGGAAATACCTTTAAATTGTTGTAACCCGGGATTTGAATTGCATGTTATAGGAATTACTATAGCAGGAACCACCTGAACCAATGGAGGACAAGCCTTACAAGAAGCAGTGCAAGTGCAGCAGTGACCTGACCTGAGCTGGCTTTGGTGCCCAATAACTCCACGCAACACACCATCTCTCCTGTCCTGAGCGACCACCATCACAGATGGAGCCCAAAGTCATGGACTAAATGAACTCAGTGGACATTATGTGGACATTTCACAGGGGTGGTCCATAGACTAAGGGAATGATATCTGTGTATTGTATCAAAGGATGGGAAGGGGGGTGGTGGTTAATAAGGATGTATTGGATAATGTGGGACCTGAGCATGACGTAAATGGTATGGAATAAGGGGTGGGATACTGTCCTGGTTTCAGCTGGGATAGAGTTAATTTTCTTCCTAGTAGCTGGTATAGTGCTGTGCTTTGGATTTAGGATGAGAATAATGTTGATAACACACTGATGTTTTAGTTGTTGCTAAGTAGTGTTTACACTAGTCGAGAACTTTTCAGCTTCCCATGCTCTGCCAGATGCACAAGAAGCTGGGAGGGGGCACAGCCAGGACAGCTGACCCAGACTGCCCAAAGGGCTATTCCATATCATATGACGTCATGCTCAGTATATAAGCTGGGGGAAGAAGAAGGAAGGGGGGGGACGTTCGGAGTGATGGCGTTTGTCTTCCCAAGTAACCATTATGCGTGATGAAGCGCTGCTTTCCTGGGGATGGCTGAACACCTGCCTACCCATGGGAAGTAGTGAATGAATTCCTTGTTTTGCTTTGCTTATGTGCGCAGCTTTTGCTTTACCTATTTAACTGTTCTATTTTATTTTACTTCAATTATATAAACTGTTCTTATCTCAACCCATGAGTTTTCTCCCTTTTACCCTTCCGATTCCCTCCCCCATCCCACCGGGGGGGAGTGAGTGAGCAGCTGTGTGATGCTTAGTTGCTAGCTGGGGTTAAACCATGACAGTAGTTTAGACTAATAAGTACCTGCCTTTAAACGTGATGCACCTAAAAGTGAATATAGTCACAGTATATGTTTATGAATCTCCTTTCTCTTTCTGAAATGGTAATTAACAGCTCTCTCCAGCACATCCAAGTTTCAAACCTGTCCTTAAAAAAAGCCTCAATCATGAAGATGCAAATCCCAAGAGGTTTTAGACATTGCAGCTTATTAACTATAAGCTTAGTGAAAACAGAGCTGAGCTGGTGGTTAGTGCATTTTAAAAACCACACTCAAAATGCACTCAGACCCTCATGTAAAGGGTCTAGAAATTTGGCAGCTGGAGCCAACAAAAGCAATCATTTCTATTATTTTAATTTTCAAGTATATCAACCATTCAGTCAACAGGTGCCCATCCTGTGCTCTGGCTGCCCTCTTAAGACTTGGAATTTGCATTCTTATTAATGAAGTACTGTATGACATAATTAGAAGGTGCAAGATTTAGTGAGAAAAGGAGAAAGAAATTATGGAAGGCCAGATGAGAATACATGAATGTCACAGTCTATTTGGCGCTCTCAAATACAGGACAACATACTTTGTAAATTAAACTTTATTCCATAAACTCATTAGGTTAAAAAACCTCACAAATCACAACCAAATCAAACAAGGTCTCATCTTCTTTGTACAGACTAGTCTAAAATGTGAATTCTCTAATTTATTACTTCATTAATTCATGAATTCTCTAACTTGCAAATTCTCACTTGCAAATTCTCTAACTTCTAACTCGTGCACCTATGATCAAAATAGTTACCTAGCTGATGATGAGAGTGCTCATCCTTCCTCCTGTCATGGTGCTGGTGTCCCCTGTGTCACACTGGGAAGCACAAAAGCCTCAGCAGTTCAGCTGCCATTGGATTTGCTTCAAAATGTTTTTGGGGTAAGCTAATGTGTTTATACCTTTCAGCTTGGAAGTTTGATCTCTACAATTTCCATAAGTTAGTGGATTCTGAAGAAACTGCCAGAATATGGTGTCCTGCTTTCGGCTGGGATAGAGTTAATTTTCTTCCTAGTAGCTGGTATAGTGCTGTATTTTGGATTTAGGACGAGAATAATGTTGATAACACACTGATGTTTTAGTTGTGAAGTAGTGCTTACACCAGTCAAGGACTTTTCAGCTTCCTATGCTCTGCCAGGTGCACAAGAAGCTGGGAGGGGGCACAGCCAGGACAGCTGACCCAGACTGCCCAAAGGGCTATTCCATACCATATGATGTCATGCTCAGTATATAAACTAGGGGGAGTTGGCCAGGGGGCAGCGATCGCTGCTCAGGGACAGGCTGGGCATCGGTCGGCAGGTGGTGAGCAGTTGCATCACTTGTTTTTCCTGGGTTTTGTTTCTCTCTCTCTCTTTTATTGTTTTCCTTTTCATTACAATTTTTTATTATTATTATTGTATTTTATTTCAATAATTAAACTGTTCTTATCTCAACCCACGAGTTTCCTTACTTTTGCTCTTCAGATTCTCTCCCCCATCCCACTGGGGAGTGGGGACTGAGCGAGTGGCTGTGTGGTGCTTGGTTGCTGGCTGGGGTGAAACCACGACAGTCCTTTTTGGCGCCCAATGTGGGGCACAAAAGGTTTGAGATAATAACAGATTAATCAGAGTGTATTAAGGAATTTATATCAGTTAACAGTTGCCAGTCATAATATTAATTCATCTCGGTATTAGTCTACTTGATCTGCACTATGGTCTTGTTAATGCAGTATGTGTTAAAGATTGGTGTTGGTTTTTGCAGTTTGCTGTGCTCTGCAGTGATTAGTGATGTTTTGCCTGGGAGATCTGTTATTTGTTATTTTTGTTATTTGTTATTAAAAGATTGGCCTTGAGTGTTATTTGGTATTTGGGTTTTGTATTGAAGTCATTACTGTACTTTGGGTACCACCTCATGGAGACAATTAGCATTTATATCTCTTCCTCTGAGAGGTTTTTTTTTTTTTATGGAGTAAATACAGAATGGCACCTTCGTTGCCTTCTTCTATGATGTTTCCTCCTTCATTACAACAACTTTTCATTATCTTGAACATCCTTGGGTACTTAAGATATATCTATTGGTAGTTTTATTGGTAGTTCTAGAATATTGTTTTGGTTTTGTCTAAGGTTAATAAGCAGTTTAAGAATATCATCCAGAGATCTCCTCCAAGGCCGGATAGTTATGAGTGGCAGGGTGTGTGGGAGAGCATGGGCAAATGCCTAGGACGGTGGGCACCTCCAGTGTTTTGGAACTTCACCCCTGAACAAGTGCAGAATCCTGAAAAATTAGTAGAATATTTGGAAAAAGTATGCTGTCACCCTGGCAATTCTAGGGAGACACAAATCACCGCAATGTGCTGGGGCCTGGCCCATGCCTACCGAGCCGTATTAAACACTATTCAGAACCCTCAAGGGGAAGAGAAGGTCTTTGGATCGGACGACAAAACGACAGGCACTGCGGCTACTCCAACCCCCACGACAGGCACTGCAGCTGAACCAGAGAACCAACCTGTGCCGGTATCAGTCACCCCTATACACAAGAAGAAATCTTGGAAGCAGAAGTCAGCTCGTTTAGATAGGGATGATGGAAAAAGCAGGGCCATCACAAGGAGAGGAGGAGGCAGAGGAAGAACTCGTAAACGAGACGGAAACCACCCGATCCCTATCCTTGAGTGAGCTGCAAGATATGCGAAAAGATTTCAGCTTTCGTCCAGGCGAGCACATTGTCACCTGGCTGCTCCGATGCTGGGATAATGGAGCCAGTAGCCTGGAATTAGAGGGTAAGGAAGCCAAACAGCTGGGATCCCTTTCTAGGGAAGGGGGCATTGACAAAGCAATTGGAAAAGGGGCACTTGGCCTTGTTGAACTTCATGAGGTTCACAGGAGCCCACTCTTCAAGCCTGTCAAGGTCTCTCTGGATGGCATCCCTTCCCTCCAGCAAATCAACTGCACCACTCAGCTTGGTGTCATCTGCAAACTTGCTGAGGGTTCACTCAGTCCTGCTATGTCGTTGATGAAGATATTAAATAGTATTGGTCCCAGTATGGACCCTTGAGGGACACCACTTGTTACTGGTTTCCACTTGGACATTGAGCCATTGACTGCAACTCTTTGGATGCGGCCATCCAGCCAGTTCCTTATCCATCTAATAGTCCATCCATCAAACCCCTATCTCTCCAATTTAGCAGCAAGAACGTTGTGGGGGACCGTGTCAAAGGCCTTACAGAAGTCCAGATAGATGACATCCATAGCTGTTTCCTTGTCCACTGATGCAGTCACTCCATTGTAGAAGGCTACCAGATTAGTTCAGGCAGGATTTACCCTTGGAGAAGCCATGTTGGCTGTCTCTAATCACCTCCCTGCCTTCCATATGCCTTGACATAGTTTCCTGGCGGATTGCTCTATGATTTTAGAGGGCACTGAGGTGAGGCTGACTGGTCAGTACTTCCCAGGGTCCTCCTTTCTACCCTTTTTGAAAATGGGCATGATGTTTCCCTTTTTCCAGTCACTGGGGACTTCACCTGACTGCCATGACTTTTCAAATATCATGGAGAGTGGCTTGGCAACTACATCAACCAATTCCCTAAGGACCCTGGGATGCATCTCATCAGGTCCCATGGACTTGCCGAGGCAAGCAGCTCCGGAGCCAGCAGGATTGGCAGCGGAGTGCTCTAGCACGGTGCACAGGGGGGTTTCCCGATTCCGGGGAGCCTCAGGGGAGCCGAGAGAGCTGCCAGGAGCCCGCAGCTCAGGCGACAGTGGCTGACGAGACCTGGGAGCGGCCAGGCGGCCGAGCCCCGCCTCCCCTGCCCCGTATAAAGGAAGCCCTTAGGGAGCACGAGTGACTAGGGTGTGGTGTGGCAGTTTGTGTGGAAGGCCGTGCAGGAAGGGCACTGAAGATCGACCAGGGAGCAATGGTCTCCACCGGGCAAAAAGTCATGGCCTCTCAAACCTCTGCACCCACCATGACGGATGCAGCTGCCCAGACAGAGCTCTGGTGGGAACATGCTGCCACCCAGGTGTCAGGCTGCAGGGTGTGCCCTGCTCTTATGACAGTACCGGATGGCAGCAGCGAGCACACCTGTGGGAGGTGCGCCCAGGTAGAGGAGCTCCTCTGCTTAGTGACAGAGCTCCGGGAGGAGGTGAGTATGCTGAGGAGTATCAGGGAGTGAGAGAGAGAGAGAGAGAGAGAGACTACTGGAATTGCACCCTACCTTCATTCAGACAGGCCCAGCACGCAGATAGGACCCATGACACAGAAGATTCCCTATCCTCTCTCTGTGTGGCTGAACATAGTGACTTAAGGGATAGGGGGCAATGGTGACAAGTTCCTGCCTGGCGCAGCAGGTGTCTCCTCTGTGACTACCCCACCTTCCCAGCTGTTACAAAACAGTATGAAGCTCTATGAGTGGAACCAAACAATGAGGAGGATGATGGTACATTCAGCTTGGAGGTGTCGCTGAGGTTAAGTCGGCCTATGCCCTGCATCAAAACCACTTCCATAAAGAAAAAAAGATGGGTCATTGTCATAGGAGACTCTCTCCTGAGGGGAACAGAAGGCCTGATATGCAGACTGGACCCACTTAGGGAAGTCTGCTGCCTCCCTGGGGCATGGGTTAAAGATGTGAAGAGAAAACTTCCTACCCTGGTACGGCCCTCAGATTATTATCCGTTATTGATTTTTCAGGTAGGCAGCGATGAAGTTGCAACAAGAAGTCTGAGGGCAATCAAGAGAGACTTCAGGGCCTTGGGACGACTGGTTAAGGGATCAGGAGTACAAGTAGTGTTCTCCTCTATCCTTCCAGTTGCAGGGAATGATGAGGAAAGAAACAGGAAGAGCCAGCAGATCAATACCTGGCCCTGAGCCTGGTGTCTCCAGTGAAATTCGGGTTTTTTTCATCACGGGTTGGTCTACACGACACCAGGCCTGCTGGTGACAGATGGGGTACGCCTGTCTCAAAGGGAAAAAAGGTTCTTTGCACAGGAGTTAGCAGGGCTCATTGAAAGAGCTTTAAACTAGATTTGAAGGGGGAAAGAGATAAAACCAGGCTTGCTAGAGATAAGCCTGGGGGCGGCACACCAATGTTTGAAGGACGCTGTGCTAGAGAGGTCCTTTGGTCTGCAATCTTAATGGAGGTAGGGGATGGAGAGCCATGCGGCAGCAAAGACGCAAGGGTTACTGATGTGTTAGAAACCATGGAAGCACCTGAGAATGGTCACGTAGGAGTTAGGGCTTCTCCCCCAAAAAAGGTGGTGGGAGCAATAGCCCAACTGAAGTGCATCTATGCCAATGCATGCAGCATGGGCAAAAAACAGGAGCAGCTGGAAGCCGTTGTGCAGCTGGAAAACTATGACGTAGTTGCAATCACAGAAACATGGTGGGATGTCTCGCACAACTGGAGTGCTGCAATGGACGGCTATAAACTCTTCAGAAGGGATAGGCAAGGAAGGAGAGGTGGTGGGGTAGCCCTGTATGTTAGGAAATGTTTTGATTGTCTAGAGCTTAATGATGGTGATGATAGGGATGAGTGTTTATGGGTAAGAATCAGGGGGAAGGCCAACAAGGCAGATATCATGGTGGGAGTCTGTTACAGACCACCCAACCAGGATGAAGAGGCAGATGAAATATTCTATAAGCAGCTGGGAGAAGTCTCACAATCGCTAGCCCTTGTTCTCATAGGGGACTTCAACTTACCAGATGCCTGCTGGAACTACAATACAGCAGAGCAGAAAGAGTCTAGGAGGTTCCTGGAGTGTGTGGAAGATGATAACTTCCTGATGCAGTTGTTGAGTGAGCCAACTAGGGCAGGTGCCCCACTGGACCTGTTGTTTGTGAACAGAGAAGGACTTGTGGATGATGTGACAGTTGGAGGCCGTCTTGGGCATAGTAATCATGAAATGATGAGTTTTCGATTTTTGGAGAAGTAAGGAGGGGGATCAGCAGAACTGCCACCTTGGACTTTCGGAGGGCAGACTTTGGCCTGTTCAGGAGCCTGGTTGACAGAGTCCCTTGGGAGGCCATCCTGAAGGGCAAAGGAGTCCAGGAAGGCTGGACATTCTTCAAGACAGAAATATTAAAGGTGCAGGAGCAGGCCATCCCCATGTGCCAAAAGATGACCCAGCGGGGGAGAAAACTGGCCTGGCTGAACAGAGAGCTTTGGCTGGAACTCGGGGAAAAAAAGGAGAGTTTATGACCTTTGGAAGAAGGGACAGGCAACGCAGGAGGACTACAAGGATGTAATGAGGTTATGCAGGGAGAGGATTAGAAGGGCCAAAGCCCAGCTGGAACTTAAACTGGCTACTGCTGTAAAAGACAATAAAAAATGTTTCTATAAATCCATTAGCAACAAAAGGAGAGCTAAGGAGAATCTCCATCCTTTATTGGATGCAGGGGGAAACATTGTGACAGAGGACAAGGAAAAGGCTGAGGTACTTAATGCCTTCTTTGCCTGTCTTCAATAGTCAGACCAGTTGTTCTCAGGGTACCCAGCCCCCCTGAGCTGGAAGACAGGGACGGGGAGCAGAATGAAGCCCCCATAATCCAAGGGGAAATGGTTAGCAACCTGCTACACCACTTAGATAGAGACATACAAGTCTATGGGGCTGGATGGGATCCACCCAAGGGTACTGAGGGAGCTGGCAGAGGTGCTCAACAAGCCACTTTCTATCATCTATCAGCAGTCCTGGCTAACCGGGGAGGTCCCAGTTGACTGGAGGTTAGCAAATGTGACGCCCATCTACAAGAAAGGACAGAAGGAGGGTCCGGGGAACTACAGGCCTGTCAGCCTGACCTCGGTGCCAGGGAAGGTTATGGAGCAGTTCATCTTGAGTAGTATGTATGGGACAACCAGGGGATCAGGCCCAGTCAGCATGGGTTTATGAAAGGCAGGTCCTGCTTGACTAACCTGGTCTCCTTCTATGACAAGGTGACCCGCTTAGTGGATGAGGGAAAGGCTGTGGATGTTGTTTACCTGGAATTTAGTAAAGCCTTTGACATGGTTTCCCACAGCATTCTCCTGGAGAAACTGTCTGCTCATGGCTTGCATGGGCGTACTCTTTGTTGGGTAAAAAAACTGGCTGGGTGGCCGAGCCCAGAGAGTGGTGGTGAATGGAGTCAAATCCAGTCGGCAGCCGGTCACAAGTGGTGTTCCCCAGGGATCAGTATTGGGGCGAGTTCTGTTTAATATCTTTATCAATGATCTGGATGAGGGGATATGAATAAGAGCCAGCAGTGTGCTCAGGTGGCCAAGAGGGCCAATGGCATCCTGGCTTGTATCAGAAATAGTGTGGCCAGCAGGACCAGGGAGGTGATAGTGCCCCTGTACTCAGCACTGGTGAGGCCGCACCTTGAATACTGTGTTCAGTTTTGGGCCCCTCACTACAGGAAGGACATCGAGGTGCTGGAGCGTGTCCAAAGAAGGGCAACAAAGCTGGTGAAGGGTCTAGAGCACATGTCTTATGAGGAGAGGCTGAGGGAACTGGGGTTGTTTAGCCTGGAGAAGAGGAAGCTGAGGGGAGACCTTATTGCTCTCTACAACTACTTGAAAGGAGTAGTGAGGTGGGCATCAGTCTCTTCTCCGAAGTAACGAGTGATAGGGCGAGAGGAAATGGCCTCAAGTTGCTCCAGGGGATGTTTAGGTTGGATATTAGGAAAAACTTCTTCACCGAAAGGGTGGTCTAGCATTGGAACAGGCTTCCCAGGGAAGTGGTTGAGTCCCCATCCCTGGAGGTATTTAAAAGAAGGGTAGATGTGGTGCTTAGGGACATGGTTTAGTGGTGGTTTTGGCAGTGTTCGGCTTACGTTTGTACTTGATGATCTTAAAGGTCTTTTCCAACCTAAATGATTCTGTGATCCTGTATGTAGGGAGGAACAACCTCATGCACGAATATATGCTGGGGGCTGACCATCTGGAAAACTGCTTTGCTGGAAAGGGACCTCGGGGTCCTGGTGAACACCAAGTTGAACATGAGCCAGCAATGTGCCCTTATGGCAAAAAAAGGCTAATGGTATCCTGGGCTGCATTAGGAGGAGTGTTGCCAGCAGGTCGAGGGAGGTGATCCTTCCCTTCTGCTCAGCACTGGTGAGGCCCCACCTGGAGTACTGTGCCCAGTTCTGTGCTCCCCCATACGAGAGAGATGGACGTACTGGAGAGAGTTCAGCAAAGGGCCATGGAGATGATGAAGGGACTGGAGCATCTCTCTTATGAGGAAAGGCTAAGAGAGCTGGGACTGTTCAGCCTGGAGAAGAGAAGGCTCGGGGGGGGGGGGGGAATCTCATCAATGTATATAAATACCTGAAGGGCAGGTGTACAGAAGACAGAGCTAGGCTCTTTTCAGTGGTGCCCAGTGACAGGAAAAGAGGCAATGGGCACAAATTAAAATACAGGAAATTCCATCTTAACATAACACTTTTTTCCAGTGAGGGTGGTCAAACACTGGAACAGGTTGCCCAGGGAGGTTGTGGAGTCTCCCTCCTTGGAGATAATCAAAGAATCATAGAATCATAGAATCGCTAAGGTTGGAAAGGACCTCTGAGATCATCGAGTCCAACCTGTTAACCTAACTGCCTGGTCCACCTCTAAACCATGTCCCTAAGCACTACATCCACACGTTTTTTGAATACTTCCAGGGACTGTGATTGCACCACTTCTCTGGGCAGTCTGTTCCAATGCCTAACCACTCTCTCTGGGAAGAATTTTTTCCTAATATCTAATCTAAATCTCCCCTGGCACAACTTGAGGCCATTTCCTCTCGCCCTATCACTTGTTACTTGGGAAAAGAGACTGATGCCCACCTCGCTACAACCTCCTTTCTGGTAGTTGTAGAGAGCAATAAGGTCTCACCTCAGCCTCCTCTTCTCCAGGCTAAACAGCCCCAGGTCCCTCAGCCTCTCCTCATAAGACTTGTTCTCTAGACCCTTCACCAGCTTCGTTGCCCTTCTCTGGACACGCTCCAGCACCTCGATGTCCTTCTTGTAGTGAGGGGCCCAAAACTGAACACAGTACTCAAGGTGCGGCCTCACCAGTGCCGAGTACAGGGGCACTATCACCTTCTTGGTCCTGCTGGCCACACTATTTCTGATACAAGCCAGGATGCCATTGGCCTTCTTGGCCACCTGAGCACACTGCTGGCTCATGTTCAGGCGGCTGTCAACCAACACCCCCAGGTCCTTTTCCACCAGGCAGCTTTCCAGCCACTCTTCCCCAAGCCTATAGTGTTGCATGGGGTTGTTGTGACCCAAGTGCAGGACCCGGCACTTAACCTTGTTGAACCTCATACAATTGGCCTCGGCCCATCGATCCAGCCTGTCCAGATCCCTCTGTAGGGCCTTCCTACCTTCAGGCAGATCGACACTTCCACCCAGCTTGGTGTCATCTGCAAACTTCCTGAGGGTGCACTCGATCCCCTCATCCAGATCATTGATAAAGATATTAAACAGAACTGGCCCCAGTACTGAGCCCTGGGGAACACCACTTGTGACCGGTTGCCAACTGGATTTGACTCCATTCACCACCACTCTCTGGGCTCGAAAGCTGTCTGGACACTGTCCAGGGCAACCAGCTGTAGGTCACCCTACTTGAGCAGGATGGTTGGACAAGATGATCTCAAGACATCCCTTCCAACCTAAATGATTCTGTGATTCTGTGATTCTCTGATATAAAAAGAATTCAATTAAACTTTTCTTTTCCAGAAAGACAGACATACATTTTTTATGAACTATGACCCTCAAGGGTTCTTGAGAATTTGTAGTGTGATCATCTAGTTCAAACCTTATCCCATTGTCTCAGCAACAGATATCCTCTAGTGCACAGGTCAGTTGACCGGTGCTTTAACAAGAACACTCTTTCCAGGGGTGGTCTAGGTTTTACTTCTGCTTGTATTTTTGTGAGACTTTGATACAAAACCACAAATGTTTCCTTTCTTATCATGTGTTCCTTTGATTTCTAACTTGCCTGAAATAATTAGCACAAGGACCCATGTCTAAAATTCTCAGGATCTCTTGCAAAGTCAAATGTATTCTTTTTCTTTTTTCTTCCTTTTTCAAATGTGGCTGATTTCAGGACTAAGATTACCTTTTAGCCATTTACCAGACAGACTTTATATTGCATTCGTGTTTTTCAGCTTTGTTGCAGTCCTAGTATCACAATGGTATTCTGCATTAGCAATAATATTTACTATCTTGTCACTTCATCAGTGGCAACAGGCTTAATGAAATGGGTCATTTGTTATTCTGCACAAAGCAGTCACTGAGAAATCAAGCTGGGAGATGCTTATTTACTGAACTTTTATTATAAAAATGTGCATGGACTTTTCGAAAAAAATGCATAAAATTTGTGAGGTTGAATAGTGAACATGAGATGGGGAAAAATTAGCTATTTATACCGACTCTTTTAAGTGAAGAGTCAAACAATTTTGCCAGTGTAAAAGGGGTGCAAACGTAATTTGCTTATGCACAACTTAAGGTCCTTTTCATGCTGTTAGAATACAGTAAATAGGGAATCTGGGGCAGCTGTTTTACCTTCATATTAGTAAACTTAGATTAATTCTGTATGGATAAGACAGTGAATATAATATTACACTACTCTTGTGAATCTGAAAAGAGATTTTTAGGAAGAGCATTGGCAACGTATGCTACCAGAGAGGAAAATATTCATTTTCTTTTAGAATGTTAACATCTAGAAAGACATATCACCAATGAAATACTCTCTTCTCCCACTACATCCTAGTTCTTTTTTAGACTGAATAAACACAGCATGGCTATTAAAAGGATTGTTTCCAACTTCAAAATTGCTGGAGGTATTCACTGAAACATCTAATGTTTAACCAAACAATGACCTGAGTGTGGTGGCCTTTTTATTTGGGTTTGGTTGGTTTTCCCTCTATCCTGGGAAAACAAAAAGCCAAAAAAGTGGGGAAAATATTTAAATTTACTTTATAATTAATAGAATGAGACCAAATGCAGTAAAGAAAAACATCCAATGCTACTGAATTGAAAAAAGTAAGAAAAAAACACGCAGATGGTTTATTAAGTACAAAAATATAATGAAATATTTTTAGCCATCTCTGGACAGGATTGCTTTATCATGCTTCATAAATCTGTCTTAGCTGATCCCCCTGTATAAAAGGCTCCTCAGATAATACAGAACTACCAGATCTTCTCCAACACTAGGCTCTGGCTGAAGTAGCCTTGCCAGTAGCATTCACAGAACCACAATGGCCTGATTTGTTGGCTATCTTAATGTAAAGCATCTGTGAGGCTTCTTTCAATTCTGGCTTCTTTCAGTTCTGCCTATTTTGTAAGTAGACTTCCTCACTATGCAGTTTCTAGACCCCAATACTTGCAAGCACTTCTTTTTAACCTAGCTGGCAGTTGCCATGCTATACTAATCCCAAATATTATCTTTACTAGAAGCTAGAAATTTACTAGAAAAATGACTAGACATTTACTAGAAAAATGTCTCCATGGATGTAGTATTCTATCACCTTTCTTGACCACCTTAAGCAATTAGTTACAAGGGCTTTTTTTTTTTTTAACATTTCCATAGGAATCCTTCTTACATTTCTTCTTGTATTTGTAGAGATCGGTAGCATTGTGCAGATATGGGAGAACATATTGTACTTCCAGAAGGCACTCTGGGAAGTTAATGAGGGCAACAACCTCTAATTTTTTCATCACCTCCAGCAGATTTACATGTAATGAGAATGAATGAAAACTTGGTCATGGCGCCATTCGTAGAGAGACAGTTTTAGAAGCAGATAAAATTTAGATTTTGCTTAGTATAGGAAGATGAGGAGAAAAAAGCTCATTAGAGATATAAATCTAAAAACAGGCAGACCATACTGAAAAAAAAGATTAGTTGAGCTTTCAGAATCCCAGGAAATGAAGTTGGGCATTTGGGTAATTTCTAAGACTGGAGAGGTAAAAGGAATAGGTTTTTGGAATAGTTTGTCAAGGCAAAAATGCCTTCTGCAACTGAATTTCAGGGGAACACAATCTGATTAAAAGGTGTCCCTGCTCGGGAGCTGAGCTTTTGCTACTTTTACATCTACATAGCACATTGAAGAGTCCAGAACTCTGGTCCTAAGTCCCGCTCTAATATTGCCAGAGATGTGGAGCTTAATTGTGGTAATTCAGATTTTAGATAAGCTTGAGATCTTTATGAGTGAAAGGCAGGCATATGTTTGGAGGCTGAGAGGGCTTAAGTTGCTCATGTACATACAGCCCTTGTCTCCACAAACGTATAGCTTTATTAGTAGCACTATACCCACAACATTGCTGAGAAATTAGTGCAACATATTTTGACCAGAATATAGCTTGCAAAATTTCACTTTAAGCCCTTGAAAATATTATTATGGCTTTAGAGATGCTTTAAATATTTCCTTGCTTTTAATTGGGCTCATTCTTCAAAGCAAAGTAAGTTTTGCTGATTCATTCAGACCTATGATAAAGAATAAGGCTACTAAGCTGAGACAAAAAAACCTGAAAGCTAAAATGTGTGCATTAACATGCTTTTTAAAATTTATTTCTTGCATTTCTTTATTGTAATTGATTAACATGCTTTTAAAAATGTATTTCTTGCATTTATTTATTGTAATTGATTTTAGTCCAAAAAAAAATTCTATTTTACCATACATTTAGCAAACAGGCTCAAAACTGTTTTTTTTAAAAAGTTTCCATTTTGGTCAGAAGGTCAGAAGGCTATATCTTATTGAAAACATGTTCTGATGGAAAGTTGCTGATGAGTTTTTTTTAGTCCAACTTACATGAATTAGCCACACTTCCTTGTTCTGATGGCATAACTGTTGTTGTAGAAACCAGTTGTGATATTGTTATCTTTAATAAATAAAGCTGTGAATTTTTTAAAGTGCTTCTTAATAAAAGCACTTGTTCTGGTCATAGAAAGTGTTCACTCTGATCTGTATATTGCCTCTTTGTGGCAATAATTCTCTGTTGTCTAGCAGTATCATCCATTGCATGCCTGGGGTACATGTGTTTTTCTAAAAGTAGTTTTAACTGCTTATCCTCACAATCTAAAAAGTTTTTTCTTCTCTCTTCTGTTTTTTCTCTCTCTCTGAGATGTATGTACATACCCATTTATATATGTCTACAATGCATATATAAAACCCAAATAAAAATACACTAATGCAATTCTTTGACTCCTGAGAAAGCTATGATGTAAATGGAGCTTAAGAAAGAAAGCAGTCTCGCAAAACTGTCATGGAATTTACCAGCCAAGGCACAATTATTGCTCATCATCTTTGACATAGTGATGATGATAATGAGGATACACAATCTAGAAGAAGAGGGAATGCTGAGAAAGTGTGAGCTGATTGACATATTTTTTTAATGAAATAAAGACATATTAAAGTAGATTTAAATAATTATGGAATAATTTATATAACTGATATAAATAAGGTTGATAAAGCTTTTGACTTCTGTAAAAACAAAGCAGCTCCAAGTCTGTAGAAAGCATATGCCTTACATTTAGTATGTTGATGTAGACAACTGATGCTTTCCAAATACAGAATGCCAAGTGCACAAAGAGCAGTTTAGTCAAAGTTCATCATAAGGTCACACACTCGGTGGAACCATCAATCTGGACAACCTCTCAGTAACCTCCGCATACTTCCAGACAAGGTCTGGGATCCTTTGTGTCCTGATTAGAGCATGCAACAGTTAATTTGTTTTAAATAAGAAATTAAACAGTCATGTAAACTGTTATATGAGGGTCATAAAATGGTTCTTGAGGTACATTGCTGAGGTCTGTTTGGGATTCCTACTCAACATCTTGCTGCAGCAAAATGAAAGGAGAGCAGAATGATTGGATAAAATAATACCAAACTCTGATTTCACTCTTTTGTGAAAAATAATGAAATAAAGTCTTGAGTGAGTACTTTTAATAAAATGGCAGACTGTTTCTTAAATTTAAAGGTATGAAAATAGTTTAATTTGTACAGACACTGTACCTCTGCAGCTGATTGCACAGATTTATGTTCTATCTGTTAATGACAGAGTATAATTTGCTATTAGAAGACTAAGAAATGATATCTTTTCCTGACTTTTTCTCATTAAAAATATGCATTTTTTTCTGAAAAAAAAAAAGTATTCAGATGAATTGTTTTGGACTACCTCTAGTTCTTTTAATATATTTTGAAACAGCATTAAGTAAATAGTAATGAGTATCTCTCATTAGAGAGAGATTATCTCCATCTCTGTAAAACATCAACATCTCTGTAAAGCAACATCTTTGTAAAACAAGATTTATGGCTAAGTGTAGTTTCTGCATTTGAGCTTTCTGCAGTGTTAGATTTTAGTAGGATTAGGGTTTAGTCCCTGAATGAAACGGAAGTTGCTGTAGACTTCGGTGGGATTGGAATTCCTGAGTCTCATGCTGCTAACAGCTCTAGACTTCCCAAAACAGATGGTGAAAGAATGACAGTTTCACCAGCTTGCTCCATCAGTAAGCGGATCTGATCTTCTGTGGAGAAAAAGCAAACTGTTTCTCATGAGCCTGAACAGAATTTGCGCGCCTCTTGCACTGAAAAAAGCATGCAGCTGCTGGAGGTCTTCAGAAGCACTGCAGGATTAGGATTCTTGTATAAAATAGTTACAAAGTTCATTAATAACAAACAGAGGAGGGGGAAGAGAGATGTAAAAAAGCAGCAAAATATATCATCCACACTATCGTTAGTGACAGAGAGATAGCATTGGTGATAAAGAGATACTGCTTAGGTTTTTAGTGACTTTTTGAAGTTGCACAGAAGATACTGAAACCAGCAGTGTTCAGACTTTGGAAAACAGTCAGTGCTGGCTAAATGGGGACAGCAAGAATGGAGAGAGAAACAATGTCAGTGAAGGACACAGGCAGCCTGACTATGTGAGTGACATGGGAACCTGCACCAGGTGAGGCAGACGATAGGAAATTCATCTTGGATTTGAAAATAAAGAGAACAATTACTGAAGAGGAACACCTCTTGCAAGTAGAGAGTTAACATTTTTATGCTTCTGTTCACAATCTATGGAATTTCCTAATCTTGCTGACAAGGCTAATTTTGTCTATCACCCTTGGTTTTGATAATGTTTTAATTATAATTTTCTACCTCTTTCCTCCCTTGGGCAGTGAAGTTATTTAGGTGATTCCAAACAAGTGCTTGCTGAAGATGCAGCCTACTGCTATGTCCCTTATGATTAAAAAAAAAAAAAAACAAACAAAAAAAAGGAAGTAATGGGTTAAAACCAATTTTAGAAGGAAAAGAATAGACTCGAATCCAGGTGTTTCATTTTGGTAAAATGTGATTTACAACTGTTGAAATAATAACCCTGAAAATCATGATTTATGAATGATAATGGAAACACTGACACTTTGGTGTACTCACTAGCATTACAAAATTCTGATATATTCAAACCTGATGAGATAAAAGGAAACTAATAAAGAAAATATAAAGAACTATTGTGGAAGAGAAACAGTTTTAATCTGTTTTAATATCAAATAACACCAAAGGCCTGATTCCCATGTTTTCCAGAACTAAAATTACTATTGAAGTCATTGTAGGTTTACCTTGAAAAAGGACAGTAGGATAGAAGCAGAGGTAAGATGAAACAAAAATAAGTCAAATGTTGATAATAGGTGATGAGCAAGCCTCTGAAGATGTGGTGATTTGATTTGGGGAAGTACTGGAAAGTTTGCAAGTTTCTTATTTAAATCCCTCTTACCTAGAAGTTGGGTTTTCTTGGGAGATTTCACTTAATAGTGTGCAGTTAGATTCCTCTGAAAAAACTTTTTCTGGTTTCAGTACTCTGCTTCTCGCAGATGATGGAAACATGAAGCAGAGCAGCAAAAGTGAAAACAAAAAACATTTAAGTGTTTCTAAAAATAAAAATAGTTTGCCTTTTTATATTTACCAATTATCTGGCTTTTTATTGCATTCAAATCAGTTCTCACAGCACTATGAAAGTAAGACAGAGTTTTATACTATTCTCATCAGTAAGGTGTTTTGGCATTATCCATGTAGTCAGTTCTAATATTTCTTGGGTGAAACACAGCAACTTTTGAAGAATGCCAAGTAATACTACATCAAATGATTCCAAAAGAAATGAACAATATGCTATGATCAGAATAGAACATCTTTATGACAATGACACGTATGCGCAGTCTAGACAGGAAACTGATACTTCAGATTTCTGTGAACTATAGTTTTATAAGAGGTTACTGTAGACATGACACTGTATAAGATACAGATGCGATTTTTGATGTGATTTCTACTGGACTTTAATTAATTTCAACAAAACTTTGCACATTAAATAGTCATATTGTAGAAACTCATACTATAGTAGTGGAAGAGATCTCATGTGGCCACCTGTTCATCCCACTGCCCTATGTTTTACAGTATGCCAGTTAGTAATGGGACATGTGGAAAGTTCATAATCACATGATACATTAATAAACAACAATGAAGTGGCTTATCATGAAAATAGAAATAATGGACCAAAATGTTGCAATCTTTTAGGATTCCAGGCTGTAACAACTACATACTCTTTTCTTCTCTTTTATTCCTTAATGGACATTAAGCATGGGGAATTTGAAACATTTTAAAGAAATCTCAATGATGCAAAAAATAACAATTATAATTATTTTTTCCAAATAAAAATGTTGCTATCTATTCATGATGGTTTGTGGATCTCATGCTGTTTGTTATACGTCTAGTGCAGCACTCAATAGCACACCTCCAGGAACTGTTTGTGAATTCTGAGCATCGAATGTATCTTTATCCAGAAGGTGCATTTCAGAGAATATTTGTACTGGAAAGTTGTCAGCTACTGTTAGCAATTATTGTTCTGTTTTAAAGATTTTCATCATCCAACTGAGGAGTGATAGTTATATCATGTGAACAAAGTGACTGGTGACATAATCAGATGAATAAATGTCAAGTAGCCGAAAGAATCAGTTTGCAAAGCAACCACATACTGAAAAATAATTTTTCAGAACTACTTAGTAAGTACTTATGAATAATTCACAAATTATAAAAGTCAGGGTTGGTTCCTAAATGATTTTGTAGACAGAAATTGTTATTTGCCTCATGTTCTGTAATTCCTCTTCACAGGGCTACAGCAGATAATGAATGGCACCTTAGTTCTGCCCTTTCAAGCAATGAATCAGCACAGAGGAGGGAAAGTCTGTGCCACATATTGGGCAGGCACAAATGGATTCTGCTCTGAAGAAAGAAGAGGATCAACACAGGGCCAGAAATTAAGTAAGCCCACAATTTGACCATAGCTGCCCAGCTAAGAGGATCTTCATGACTGGTGAACTTTGGTAGGTGTTAGCATCTCGGCTCGAAAGAATCTTGGTATCTCACTGTACTAAGCACAGCGAGAGCATCACAGTGACAGAGGCCCAGCAAGACTGGAAAGGGATGGAGGCACATGTTGGCAAAGGATCTACCAAAAATCGTATGCCAAAAGTAAAGCTTACAATTGTCATGCAAGAAGCACGAATACTGTTGAGGAAGACCTGCCCATGTATGGCACACACTCCTTACCCCTTTAATAGCTGCAGCACAACAGAGAACATGTTACTGAGGGCTTGGCTTGGTGCAGAGGCAACCCAAACCAGTGTGTCCAGTAGCTGGAGCACACTGGACTCTGATGATACGCTGAGAATCTTATTCTATTGAAAGCACTCAGCTGGCTGGAAAACACACACACAAAAGGTAACACCACATTCTTTTAAACTATTGATATTGACATGAACTATATAATCCAAAGAAACAGTTCTTATATATTAAAGAAACATTACAGTATTTTATTGCTTACTGTTAACTTGTTCTGCAGTGATATATAAGTTTGAGTCTGTAAGCAGAAATAAAAGCATCTGCAGGGTATTCCCAAGGTTATAATTTCACTGAGGATTTCTCTGATGTCATAAACTGGAAGAGCTAAGTTGAGCTGTTTAGTTATAGGAACCCCAAGATGACAATTATAGCCTTGTAATGCACAACAGGCAAGAATTTAAACATTAATGGCCTTAAGTGGGCCATCTGTGATGATTATACCTTCTCTAAAGACTCAAGATACCAGTAAAATGGTTTTCATACCTACAAAATGAGTTGGGTTTTTTAATCTATTTTTGCCATTTTCTCTTTGAAGAAGATGTCACTCTTTATTCAGCCAACAAGAAGGCATAAATTATTACCCAGTTTAAATTTGATCATAAAAGAAGAGAAGGAAAGTTTGAATACTGTAGCTTTTAAGCTGGCTTGAATAAAATTCAAAGTGCTGCCACACTAGTCACATCCTTTGCTGACCTCAGTGTTGTAAGACATATCAGAAAATAATCATATAATTCCGACAAAGATAAACCAATGCTGAGCTTACACTGAACATACAAAAGGTCATCAGAGGCACATACTGTTCATACAGTTATCTTTTGGATCTTCAACCTAGAATGCCAAATATGGACGGTTGCTGTTGACAAAAAAACTTCCTAGCAAAACATTATTATGAGAGCAAGAACAGCTTCCTGCCTGAATCAAAACTTTATTTTCTGTTAATTTTAACAGATTTGTATTGATTTGTATGAGTCATCTTGAAGACTGACACTTTTAATGAATAATTTGAGAAATAAAATGCAAAAGGAAAGGTAGTTTTAGAAAATAAAAGCTATGTCTTTGTTCTCCCTTTACTCGATAATAAAATAAATTATGTGTAACTACATTTACCTCTATGTAACTGAAAATTAAACAGATACAGAATTAGCTAATGAACATGCTTCAGTTGTGTTATGTAAATGATATACACAAACGAAATTTTTTAGATCTATCAGTGCATTGATGTGCACTAGCTTTTATATACAAATTTTATATGTAAGTTAATGTATCTACCATATATTCTATGATGTATTACATTTGTGTGGGAGGTGGTGTTCCTGTGTATCTCTGGGGCTAGAAAAGAGAGTTAGAAATTGCCTGCTATGCAGAAGTTTTTGTTACATTAGCACTTCTCAGAACATCAAACACCTATACTACCTGGCATGTTTTATTTCTGAAAACTAAGGAAAATCAGCAAGGGTTTCAAGACATCATTTAATAACAGAACTTCTAACTTTCTGCTTTGATTAGGGCCAGAATGTGTCTATATCTCTATGTTTATATATACACCCCCGATATATATATACTATTAAATATGTTCGGTTTATATTAGGTGTATAAACATACTTATATACACAAGTGCTTGAATTTAGAGCAATTCTGGGTTGATCTTACCCATCATCAATTGCCTGAAGTTCTGTTTGTTTATTCCCTCTGCTATCTAATTGGTCTCCAAGATGGACATATTCAAGAGGGGAGAATATGACAGTGCTTCCAAAAATAAGAACATTTTTCAAGAAGGTTAGATAAGGAAATCACTTAAAAGAAGTGTTATCACACATTGCTCAATCTTTTCCTGATGCTGTATCTATTTTCAATTAAAACTTAATGATGTATTTTCCACAGTGGAAATAGCATTTTGGTTTTGAACTTTCCTGTTTAGAACAATAAAGACAGTTCAGAAAAATGCATTAATTTATAGAAACTTGTAGCCAAGATGGACAAGGCTAATATTGGCAACAAAATGCTAACTCAGTTGCCAATCTTTTAGTAACATATGAGTGGTTTCCATCAGGGCTTGCAGTATGTAATTTAATGATTATTTCAGACTATCCTTTGTCATATTAATTTCTCCAACAGTTCTCCCATGTCAAAAGCAACTGACTACTAGTCCAGTTATTTATATTTCTAGAGTGAATTAACAAAAGCAGCTTTCATGGTTTTCTTCAGTGTTTCATACCACAGATATGCCTGATTGAAAAAGTAAGTTTATATTGAATTGCCACTGAAAATAACTTTAGAATCATTTATGGAAAAGGATTTCACATAATGACTGCATTTGGTAAAGCTGAAAACTGCTTCGTTGGTTTTGTAAGTTTATGATATTCCCAAGGCCTTGGAATGAACTCACTGGCTTCAGTTGTTCTTGTTATGACATACAATCCATTACATAAAAAAAGTCCTAAAACATATTTCCTACATTGTTCCTGCATTTCTCTAAGGAACAGTGTGTTACAGAAAATAAACATGCAGGAGGATTCAGAGCAGTCAGTTATTATGTGTAATCTGTTATGTTTATTTGAAAGACGTTTTTCTTTTTGAAAACCTGTGATAAACTCCAAGACTGGATCCTGTGAAGTGCAGGGCACCTGGTGATACTGCTGATTGCACTCACATCTGTTTTCTTCAGTGGGCACTGATGGCACTTGGAAATTTCCATCAAGTATTTAGCACTTGTCAGGATTTGTCCCCACATAAACATGTTCCTAAATATAAAAGGTTTAGGGAAACAAATACAAGGCAATAAAGCAAGCATCTCATAGTTCTGCTGGAAGGATCTCAAAGGACAAGCAGTTGTTATCAGTCTTGATAAAGCCACGAGTCATGAATTTATTCTGAAGCAAGAAATACTTTAATTGGCAGAAAAAGTAGTTAAGCCCAACATCAATTAATGAATGAATTAATGCCTGAAAAAGGACAACCCAAGATGGGTTGACAATTGACAGAAGTTGGAGATTAGATAGAGAAATCAGCACTCTAAAAATACCCGAAAGCTGGAGTGGATGACCTAGTCTGTACCTGCCTTTGAGCATTCTTTTATACAAGCCCATAAAAACATAGAAAGCCTGCTTTCTCTGGGTTACCTTGCACCTAACCTCATGGCCTGTCATTTTTGACTATTTAATGCTTAGAATCAGCCCTTACATATAGTCAAAAAAAAGAATAGTGAAATAGTAAAAGTGACTACAACTAAAAGTGGCTCAACACCTCCTTTGGAATATCTAGAAAATGAAAACAGCTCCCCTTTTTGTCAAGTGTGAAAGGGTATTGTTCTGGAAGAGCAAGAGCCATTAAGCTAATTACACATTTTCATTGATTTGGTGAAAACTGAAATTTAATTAATACAAGCCAGATGTAAACCAATTTAAATGTGTTCACATAGGGATTTTTTCCCAGTTTAATTGATTTAAAACCAATTTTGTCTGTTTCTGGCTGGCTGGCTGGCTGGCTCTGTCTTTCTGTCTCTCTTTCATCACTCATTGACTTTCTGTCAGTGGGAGTTATCAACTGTGATTTTCTGCCCCACTGCAAGCGTTTTCTTGATTAAATATGTCACGTCCTTTAAGTCAAAACGTGTGCAGGCTGAAGTCAATGTCATACTTCCACTATGGTAAACAAACTTATAAAGTCTAAATCATCTGGTTTAGTCGACACGCTAGAGGGTAGGGATGCCATCCAGAGGGACCTTGACAGGCTGGAGAGGTGGGCCCATGCAAATCTCATGAAGTTCAACAAGGCCAAGTGCAAGGTCCTGCAAATGGGTCGGGGAAATCCCAAGCACAAATACAGGCTGGGAGGAGAATGGATTGAGAGCAGCCCTGAGGAGAAGGACTTGGGGGTGTTGGTTGATGACAAACTCAACATGACCCAGCAATGTGCGCTTGCAGCCCAGAAAGCCAACCGTATCCTGGACTGCATCAAAAGAAGCGTGGCAAGCAGGTTGAGGGAGGTGATTCTGCCCCTCTACTCCACTTTCATGAGACCCCACCTGGAGTACTGCGTTCAGCTCTGGGGCCCCAAACATAAGAAGGACATGGACCTGTTGGAGTGAGTCCAGAGGAAGGCCATGAAGATGATCAGAGGGCTGGAGCACCTCTCCTATAAGGAAAGGCTGAGAGAGTTGGGGTTGTTCAGCCTGGAGAAGAGAAGGCTCCGGGGACACCTTATAGCAGCCTTCCATTACCTGAAGGGGCCTACAAGAAAGCTGGAGATGGACTTTTTACAAGGGCACATAATGATAGCACAAGGGGTAAATGGCTTTAAACTGAAAGAGGGTAGATTTAGATTGGACATAAGGAAGAAGTTCTTTACTATGAGGGTAGTGAGACACTGGAACAGGTTGCCCAGAGAAGTTGTGGATGCCCCATCCCTGGAAGTGTTCAAGGCCAGGTTGGATGGGGCTTTGAGCAACCTGGTCTAGTGGAAAGTGTCTCTGCCCATGGCAGGGGGGTTGGAACTAGATGATCTTTAAAGGTCCCTTCCAACCCGAACCATTCTATGATTCTATGATTCTATGATCTGTTTCCATAGTTCCGTTTTGTTGGCTCATTTTGTTGTGCAAATAGCTGCAAGAGTTCTTCACCTGAAAAATAATTCCTGTTAATTAATCGTTCTCTATTCCACAGTGTCCTGGTTTCGGCCTTTGAACTAATTAAACAGGAGGTAGCTCGTGTAGTAGCCCTTGGGCCAGTCCAGGCAGGGAAAGATGTAAAAAATGTACTCTACACCACAGCTGGGGAGAACGGCCCTACCTGGAGCCTCTGGCAGAAAGCACCAGGGGAGACTCGAGGTTGACCCCTAGGGTTTTGGAGTCAGGGATACAGAGGATCCGAGGCCTGCTATACTCCATCTGAAAAAGAGACATTGGCAGCATAGGAAGGGGTTCGAGCTGTGTCAGAAATGATTGGTACTGAAGCACAGCTCCTCCTGGCACCCTGACTGCAATGTGCTGGGGGCTGGCCCATGCCTACCAAGCCCTATTCAACACTATTCAGAACCCTCAAGGGGAAGAGAAGGTCTCTGGGTCTGACGACAAAACAACAGGCTATGCCAGCCCCAGTGACAGGCACTGCAGCTACTCCAACCCCCACGACAGGCGCTGCGGCTACTCCAACCCCCATGACAGGCACTGCAGCTGAACCAGAGAACCAACCCATGCCAGTATCAGTCGCCCCTATACAGAAGAAAAAATACACAAGAAAATCAGCTCGTTTAGTAAGGGACGAAGATGAACCAGGGCCATCAAGAGAGCAGGAGGAGGAAGAGGCAGAACCCATAAATGAGATGGTAACCACCCGATCCCTATCCCTGAGTGAGCTGCGAGATATGCGAAAAGATTTCAGTCGTTGTCCAGGCGAGCACATCATCACCTGGCTGCTCCAATGCTGGGATAATGGGGCCAGTAGCCTGGAATTAGAGGGTAGGGAAGCCAAGCAGCTGGGATCCCTTTCTAGGGAAGGGGGCATTGACAAAGCGATTGGAAAAGGGGCACAAGCCCTCAGCCTCTGGAGGCGACTCCTGTCAGGTGTGAAGGAAAGGTATCCCTTCAAGGAAGATGTTATATGTCACCCAGGCAAGTGGACCACCATGGAGAGAGGTCTCCAGTACCTGAGGGAATTAGCTGTGCTGGAGGTGATTTATGGTGACCTGGACAACAAGCACTTATCCAAAGATCCAGATGAAGTCAGGTGCACATGACCCATGTGGTGGAAGTTTGTACGGAGCACACCATCGTCGCATGCCAACTCATTGGCAATAATGACCTGGAAAGATGAAGAGGGACCAGTGGTGGATGAAATGGCTGGCCAACTCTGACAATACGAAGAAAGTCTCTCTTCCTCCATACGGGCTTGCGTCTTGGCTGTGGAAAAACTGTCCCGGGAGTTCCAGTAACACAAAGAAGATATGTCCTACTCTCCACCTGTACGAACCAGTATCATCTCAGGTATTAAGAGTAAGCGTTCCTCAGAGAGAAGATATAGTGGATACACACCATGGGCCACCCTGTGGTTATACCTGCATGACCACAGAGAGGACATGAGGAAGTGGGATGGAAAATCTACCTTGATGCTAGAGGCACAGGTACGTGAGATGCAAGAAAAAACAGCAACAAAAGGGGATTCTTCCAGGAAAACTGCTGCTCCAGTTTCCAGTGAGCAGATCCCCAGACAGAGTAGAAGGGCTGATCTTACTTCTGATTGTAATGAAGGAGCTCCTGGCATGTATTTACAAGAAGTAACAAATACTATGACCAGGACTAGTGGGGCCCTGCCTCCAGCCAGGTGGAGGAACGGGACAACCAGGTTTACTGGACTGTGTGGATTCGATGGCCTGGCACATCAGCCCCACAGGAGTAGAAGGCTCTAGTAGACACCGGTGCACAGTGTACCCTCATGCCATCAAGCTATGAAGGGGCAGAACCCGTCTGTATTTCTGGAGTGACAGGGGGATCCTAACAGCTAACTGTGTTGGAGGCCAAAGTGAACCTAACTGGGAATGAGTGGCAGAAGCATCCCATTCTGACTGGCAACATAAGGGTGAATTATTTCTAGCTCGGTGGGCCCATGACACCTCAGGCCATCAAGGAAGAGATGCAACATATAGATGGGCTCGTGATCGAGGGGTGGACTTGACCATGGACACTATTGCACAGGTTATTCATGAATGCGAAACATGCACTGCATTCAAGCAAGCCAAGCGGTTAAAGCCTCTCTGGTATGGAGGACGATGGCTGAAATATAAATATGGGGAGGCCTGGCAGATTGATTATATCACACTCCCACAAACCCGCCAAGGCAAGCACCATGTGCTTACAATGGTGGAAGCAGCCACCGGATGGCTGGAAACATATCCCGTGCCCCATGCCACTGCCTGGAACACTCTCCTGGGCCTTGAAAAACAAGTCTTATGGGGAAAAGGCACCCCAGAAAGAATTGAGTCAGACAACAGGACTCATTTCTGAAACAGCCTCATAGACACCTGGGCCAAAGGGCATGGCATTGAGTGGGTATATCACATCCCCTATTACGCACCAGTCTCTGGGAAAATCGAACGATACAATGGATTGTTAAAGACTACACTGAGAGCAATGGATGGTGGGACATTCAAACAATGAAATACACATTTAGCAAAGGCCACCTGGTTAGTCAACACTAGCGGATTGGCCCTGCCCAGTCAAGACTTTTACGTACTGTAGAAGGGGATAAAGTCCCTGTAGTGCACATAAAAAATATGCTGGGGAAGACAGTCTGGGTTACTCCCGCCTTGGGCAAAGGCAAACCCATTCGTGGGATTGCTTTTGCTCAAGAAACTGGGTGCGCTTGGTGGGTGATGCGGGAGGATGGGGAAGTCCGATGTGTACCTCAAAGGGATTTGATTTTGGGTGAGAATGGCCAATGAATTGAATTATATGATGTTAGTTGCTATATAATACTTTATGTCATCACTTCTATGGTGACTATATGCCATATCAACAGTATACAGTAAGAATCACCCAGATCAATGAAGAATGAACTTTGATGAAACTGAGCAAAGTGCAGAGGTGATGGAACCAGAACTGGCTTCAGCATGCAACAATCCAACACCACACACCATCTCTCCTGCCCTGAAAGACTGTTATGACGGATGAAGCCCAAAGTCATGGACTGAATGAACTCAGCGGATGTTTTAGAGGTATGGCCTATGGACTAAGGGAATAATATCTGTGTGTATATATAAAAAGACAGACAAAGTGGTGGTGATTAATTGGAACGTATTGGAAAGGTTAAGACCTGGGCATGACATAGATGGTATGGAATAAGGGGTGGATACTGCCCTGGTTTCAGCTGGGATAGAGTTAATTTTCTTCCTAGTAGCTGGTATAGTGCTGTGCTTTGGATTTAGGATGAGAATAATGTTGATAACACACTGATGTTTTAGTTGTTGCTAAGTAGTGTTTATACTAGCCAAGGACTTTTCAGCTTCCCATGCTCTGCCCGATGCACAAGAAGGTGGGAGGGAGCACAGCCAGGACAGCTGACCCAGACTGGCCAAAGGGCTATTCCATGCCATATGATGTCACACCCAGTATATAAACTGGGGGAGTTGGCCGGGGGGCAGTGACTGCTGCTCGGGGACGGGCTGGGCATCGGTCAGCAGGTGGTGAGCAATTGTATCGTATATCACTTGCTTTTTTAATACTACTACTACTACTACTACTACTACTACTACTACTACTACTACTTACTACTACTACTACTACTACTACTACTGTTACTACTATTTGACTTTATTTTACTTCAATTATTAAACTGTTCTTATCTCAACCCATGAGTTTTCTCACTTTTACCCTTCCAATTCTCTCTGCCATCCCAGTGTGGGTGGGGGAGTGAGCGAGCAGCTGTGTGGTGCTTAGTTTCTGGCTGGGGTTAAATCACAACACACAGATACAACAAAATTTCATGTCTAGGTTTTTTAGGGCTTTTTGTAAGTCTCTGTATGTATTCATATGTCCTGACATCTTCACTGAAACAGCTGAAGTTGCTGAACCTTTAACACAGGCTGCTTTCCTCCAAGATAATCACTTAGCCACTAAACCAAATGGAATTTAAAAAATCCAAAGAGAAAGTTCTCTATGTCAGAATGTTGTTAATTCTCTGATCAGCAGAGATTCTTCTTGAGTGGAAAAGTCTTGACTTCAGGTATTAAACAAAAGGCAGTAAAACATAAACGTCCCATAACTTGGAAACTTTCTTCCTGTATAGCAAGGAGCAATAAAGAGGTAAAAGTTACAGGTCGTAGAATCATAGAAACATAGAATGCTTTGGGATGGAAGGGACCTTTAAAGGTCATCTAGTCCAACCCCCCTGCAGTTGGCAGGGACATCTACAACTAGATCAGGTCGCTCAGAGCCCCATCTAGCCTGTCCTTGAATGTTTCCAAGGATGGGGCATCTACCACCTCTCTGGGCAACCTGTTCCAGTGTTTCACCACCCTCATCATGAAAAATCAAGATATTTGGAAATAATTTTGTACAGCCTAAGATACTGTTAGACACAATTTTCACTGTGCTCTCCTCTCAGATTGCTGAAGCTTCAACGTAACAAACATGCTGCTTTACATTTGTAATGAAATACAATAAAATAGAGTCAGAAGGTCATTTCTTAGCAATAAAATTGACCTGCAGTTCAGGTAATGTAGGAAGTGGTCAAACTCCTTTTCCCCATTCTACAATATCATGGCATTTCCTATCATACTCTGGATGTAATGGATATGTAGAGAAATCTTTTGCTTGTCTCTGAAGTCTTGTCTTTTGCTTGTCTTTATTGAAGTTGACTATTACACTGAAAACTTTGGGTCAAAGACTGCCTGCTAACTTTGTGTTTGTATAGCATTTAATATAATAAGGACTGAATCCTTGGCTGCTGACAAGACACAGACATAATATACATTGTTGATAATGATAACTTTAAGCTGTGATAAAAATTATCACTCCCAACAGTTTCTTTGTTTGAAAAATGATGCTGAAAGCAAGTAGGAAAAAGTGGTCCTCAGAATTTGACCTTCTGATTTGTTTATTCAGATGGCACTTACTGATTTTAAAATATTGCCTGTGTTTATCTTAAGTTTGGAGAACTGTCAGGCTTAGAGAAAATTTCACTGTAATCAATGTGTGTGTTTCTTTTTTATAGTGTGTGCTTTTATGTACATCTACTTTCTTCCTTTTGTCATTATTTTACAGAGCTCTGGGCACTGTCCCAAAGAGCTCACATCCAAAAAGATGAATAACACTGGGAGGATGAGAGAAAGATGCAATGAAAATATGTTCAGTATTTCTGTGTAGGATCTTTCCCTTGGGGCATATAAAAAGTCTAATCCACTTCTAGAGATGGTAAAAATTTCAGAAATGTGTTCTGTACGTATATTACCATTTTGACTGCAAATGTAGAATTGGAATTGTCCTTTAAAGTTTATTCAGATGTAAAGTTATAAGGAGCCTTAACAGCGATGATTCACAACTAATTCTGCTATGTTATCTTTTCCCAAATTGCATTTATATAAACTTTCAAGCAGGATCCTGGACATACACAATTATGTTAGCATGCATATGTACTTGAATGTATTTACAGTGTCTAAAGTGTATTTACAGTGTCTAAAGTGTATTTACAGTTAGATAGCCTCACAGATACACACAGACCAATTTTGCAAAACTAAAACAAACAAACAAACTTGTCTTAACCTATTTTATTCCCAGACACCAAATCTAAATTAGTAATCGGTTTAGCTATCTCTGGTTGTCTGTTTCTCTGATGTAATGACTAGACCGAAGCAATAACAATACTTCTTTATGCTATTCAAAGTGTGTATTAGGATCCAGAGCTAGTTTCAAAACACTCCCAGGAATGAATACAGAGCTAATGCATCATTCTATAGTAACTTTCTCTTGCTATTCCCAGAGCATTCACCACACAAATAATACTACTTTTCATCGAAAGTTAGGTTGTTACTTAAGTCTAACACATGACAACACTACTGAGATATATTTTTAAAGCAGGTGTGTGTTTCCACATTATACTTGTAACGTGGAAATATATTGGAAAATAAATAGTCATGTTCAAGTTTTTTAAAAAAAACCTACCCATCAGATGTTCTGCACTTGTTTGCAGCTATTCAGACCAACCTGCCTTGCAGTCTAAGCTTTGTGTTCCAGCTCTCTTTACAGGGTCACCAGGGTCAGTAGGCTGGAAAATTACCACATGCTGTCACAGTTATCTCAGCCAGGTCTTGTTATCATTGTTTCCAAGGAATCCATTCAATTCCATTATTTTACATATTGGGCAGACATCCTACCACTTAGGCTTGGGCTCCAGAGTCCTGAGGGAATTGGCTATGTAGTTGCTACGCCACTCTCCATCATATTTGAAAAGTCATGGCAGTCAGGTGAAGTCCCCGGTGACTGGAAAAAAGGGAAACATTGAACCCATTTTTAAAAAGGGTAGAAAGGAGGACCCTGGGAACTACCGACCTGTCAGCCTCACCTCTGTGCCTGGGAAGATCATGGCACAGATCCTCCTAGAAGCTATGCTAAGGCACACGGAGGACAGGGAGGTGATTTGAGACAGCCAGCATGGCTTCACCAAGGGCAAGTCCTGTCTGACTAACCTAGTAGCCTTCTATGATGGAGTGACTGCATCAGTGGACAAGGGAAGATCTACAGATGTCGTCTATCTGGACTTCTGTAAGGCCTTTGACACGGTACCCCACAATATCCTCCTCTCTAAACTGGAGAGATATGGATTTGATGGATGGACTGTTCAGTGGATAAGGAATTGGCTGGATGGTCACATCCAGAGGGTAGTGGTCAATGGCTCGATGTCCAGATGGAGAACAGTGATGAGTGGGGTCCCTCAGGGGTCCATACTGGGGCCAGGGCCAGTGCTGGTCAATATCTTCATCAATGACATAGACAGCGGGATCGAGTGCACCCTCAGCAAGTTTGCAGATGACACCAAGCTGAGTGATGCAGTTGACACGCCTGAGGGACGGGATGCCATCCAGAGGGACCTAGACAGGCTGGAGAGGTGGGCCTGTGTGAACCTCATGAGGTTCAACAAGGACAAGTGCAAGGTCCTGCATTTGGGTTGGGCCAACCCCTCGTATCAATACAGGCTGGGGGATGAAGGGATTGAGTTGGGGGTTGAAGAGATTGAGACTTGGGGGTACTGACAGACGAAAAGCTGGACATGAGCCAGCAACGTGCTCTCACAGCCCAGAAAGCCAACCGTATCCTGGGCTGCATCAAAAGAAGCGTGGCCAGCAGGACGAGGGAGGTGATTCTGCCCCTCTACTCTGCCCTCGTGAGACCCCACCTGGAGTACTGCATCCAGCTCTGGAGTCCTCAGTACAAGAAGGACATAGACCTGTTGGAGAGGGTCCAGAGGAGGGCCACAAAAATGATCAGAGGGATGGAACACCTCTCCTATGAGGAAAGGCTGAGAGAGCTGGGGTTGTTCAGCCTACAGAAGAGAAGGCTGCGGGGAGACCTTATTGCGGCCTTTCAGTACTTAAAGGGGGCTTATAAGAAAGATGGGGACAGACTTTTTAGCAGGGCCAGTAGCGATAGGACAAGGGGTAATGGTTTTAAACTAAAGGAGGGTAGATTCAGACTAGATATAAGGAAGAAATTTTTTACAATGAGGGTGGTGGTGAAACACTGGAACAGGTTGCCCAGAGAGGTGGTAGATGCCCCATCCTTGGAAACATTCAAGGACAGGCTAGATGGGGCTCTGAGCGACCTGATCTAGTTGTAGATGTCCCTGCCAATTGCAGGGGGGTTGGACTAGATGACCTTTAAAGGTCCCTTCCATCCCAAAGCATTCTATGATTCTGTTATTCTATGATTCAATAACTTGAAGGGCAAAACGTTAATGGGTCACTGTTGTTGGCAGAATAGCAGTTCAATACGTGGGAAAAAATACCCAGACAGGTCACTGACACTGGTTTAGGACCTCTAGACTTAGGGGATAGCCCATGAAGAGTTTTTATGTAAACAAGACTTCAATAAACAAAGAATATCTTCTGTGTCAATATTCATAACCAATAATTTTTTTCTTCTTTTTTTTCAACAAAAGCAGCATAACTCTTCAGATAAAAAAAGGTAAGAAAGTAGTATGGATGGTCAATGCCTTTGGGATGTGTGCAAGAAACCATACAACCGATCCTGATTTATAAGGGATGTTATAAGGGATGTTATTGAGCTCCTGGGTGGAACAAAGCAGTTTTATTTTGAGCTTGCCCTACTATCTGAGTGGCTGATAATAGAGCATGTGATATTGTGGAAATTTAAAGATTGTGATTTTTATACACTATAGCTGATAAGTAAAAACTAAGACAGAGCATATCTTTCTATCTTTCCTGGGCATGGAATTTTAAGGAAATGGATTACGCTAATGACAAATTTTATTTTAATTTTAGGAAACCAAAAAGCCAAACAACACTCAGGAAATACATAGTAAATTTTGTCCATTCAGAAAAAAAAAATGAGAATAAAGGAAAATATGTTCAAATTATGTTGTTGTTCCCTAATGTTGATGGTGGGGTTTTAGGACAAATTCTTTTCTCACTTATTTCCCATGACTTATTTCTCCTTGACTTGAATTCACAAAGTTTGGTTCTTCAATTCATCCAGTTTTACCCCACTGGAAATAAGAGGCGAATCAGGCTCACGGGAATGTAATTTGGCACAGTGTTTCAAAATAGGACGTGTCCTCGTCATTGCTTTTATTGACATTCCAGGAATCCCACTCAAATTAGAAAGAGATGTTCATATTCTGTAATTTGAACAGAGTAAAATGAATAAGATTAAAAATGTCTCATGCAAACAAGTTGCAAAATCCTTCATTCCAAGAGGGGGACACCTTAAAAACTGCTTAAAAATTAATCCAAAATGAGAGTGTCTCCAAATGCCTGAGGCTTACTTGCCAGATCTGAATATACTCTTCTGTTTCTAAAATCGCACTGGCATTCAGGAAGGGAAGGGGCTGGACTTGGCATCTGCTGTCCACAGTCTTTATTTCAGGTACCTTGCATTTTCCTTACATTATTTTCTTTGCCTATGGACAACAATGGTTTTGATTGATAACATGACCTGGCTGCTCTAACGGCAACACCATGTGGTAATTAGCTGAGTCCCCTGGCATTTAAAAAACCTAAACACAAGTCTCAGATTTTTAAACTTGTCCATAATTAGCATAGTTGTTATTTTATTTAATTTGTTTTATTGATATTGTAAAGCTCTCCAAACAGCCCCACAAAAGTCAGTGGTACAATATATATTGCTTTCCACAAACATTTTCAAAATATTGGAACACAGTACTGAATACATGAAAAGATTTGCAGGCTTTCTCTAAACTCCATATGAAATATATTTCAGGTAGTAATAAGATGTGTTAAAATACTTGTACTATCCAAAAGTCAGGTTAGTCAGTTCATGTCTTTATGAATTATATTCTAATTGCAACTAAGATTACTTCTGTGCCTGGCAAAAAATTTTAAATAGTTCCCATACTCAGATGACATTAAGAGCCAATGGAGATACATTTATTTTTCCATAGAAGTAATGTGTGTCAAGGTTAGATTTCCTAAGCCAAGCCCTCCCAGCAATCATCACAATCATTTTGTAAACCTGTCATGGTTTAAGCCCAGCCAGTAACTAAGCACCACACAGCTGCTCACACACTCCCCCCACAGTGGGATGGGGGGGAGAATCAGAAGGGTAGAAGTGAGAAACTCGTGGGTTGAGATAAAGACAGTTTAATAGGGAAAGCAAAAGCTGCGCATGCAAGCAAAGCAAAATAAGGAATTCATTTACTACTTCCCATTGGCAGGCAGGTGTTTAGCCATCCCCAGGAAAGCAGGGCTCCATCACGCGTAACGGTTACTTGGGAAGACAAACGCCAACACTCCAAATGTCCCCCCCCTTCCTTCTTCTTCCCCCAGCTTTTTATTGCTAAGCATGACGTCATATGGTATGGAATATTCCTTTGGTCAGTTGGGGTCAGCTGTCCTGGCTGTGTCCCCTCCCAACTTCTTGTGCACCCCCAGCCTACTTGCTGGTGGGGCAGTATGAGTAGCAGAAAAGGCCTTGACTCTGTGTAAGCACTGCTCAGCAATAACGAAAAACATCCCTGTATTATCAACACTGTTTTCATCACAAATCCAAAACATAGCCCCATAGTAGCTACTATGAAGAAAATTAGCTCTGTCCCAGCCAAAACCAGCACAAAACCATAGATATCATCTTGGAATAAAAAGATTTTTTCAAGGTATGAAATATTACATTCAGATTACACTTAGTCTTTCCAATTTGAATATAATCTTTTAAAAAAATCTTCCAGGGTTTTAAAATAAGCATATAAAAAAGAAAAGGAGAGAGACTGAGTACAGTGGCAGATATGTATCTAAGTCCCATTAGGGACATTAGGGTACCTAATGAACATATTTGCACACACCTTCACCCTGAGTAACCTAATGTTTAGCCCTTAAAAATGATAAAAAATCATCACTTGCTTAGGAGACAAAATCTCCCATATCCGTAAAGATTTTTTTTCCCTTTACTTAATACCATACTACTGTGACCGGGACTGTATATAAATACCTGAAGGGAGAGTGCAAAGAAGACAGAGCCAAACTCTTTTCAGTGGTGCCCAGTGACAGGAAAAGAGGCAATAGTTCCATCTGAACATCAGGAAACACTTATTTACTGTGAGGGTGACTGAGCACTGAGACAGGTTGCACAGGGAGGTTGTGGTCTCTCCCTCCTTGGAGATATTCAAAAGCTGTCTGGACATGGTCCTGGGCTTGAGCAGGGGGGTTGGACCAGGTGACCTCCAGAGGTCCCTTTTAACCTCAATCATTCTAGGAGAGGGAGAGAGGAGAGGAGAGAGGGAGAGAGGAGAGGAGAGAGGAGAGAGAGAGAGGCAGGAGGAGGGGGGCTGCAGGGGTGGCCTCTGTGAGAAGAAGTAAGGTGCTGCCCTGTGCCAGACACTGACTGTTTCAGCTGGCTTGGCAATGGACCCACTGCATGCCAAAGTTGAACCAATCAGCAAAACTTATTTAAGAGTAACAATCCTGCAAACACAAAGGTCAAAGAAGAAGGAGGGGAAGGAGGTGCTCGAGCAGATATTCCCCTGCAGCCCATGGAAGAGACCACAGTGGAACAGGTATTTCCCTGCATCCCGTGGAAAGGACCCATGCTGGAGCAGGAGAAAAGTGTGAGGAGGAAGGAGCGGCAGAGAGGAACTGTTATGGACTGTCTGCAACCCTCCATTCCTCACCCCCACTGTGCCACTTGGCAGAGGAGGGGGTAGAGGAGTTGGGAATGAAGGAGTGAAGTTGAGCCTGGGAAAAAGGGGCAGGGGTGGGGGGAAGGTGTTATTTTAATTTGCCTTTGTTTCTCACCATCCAACTCTATTTTAATTGGCAATAAAGTAAATTAATTTTCCCCCAGATGAGTCTGTTTTGCCTGTCTTTATCGTGACCCATGAGCTTTTTCACCTTATTTTCTCCCCCTGTCCTGTTTGAGGAAGGTTCTGTCAGCCGGACAAGGCCAGCCCACCACAGATACACACTAATATGTAAAAAGTCATAATTTTAGGTTTTGCCTTGGGCTTGTACAATCTCTCTGTCCCTTGCCTGTGAAAAGGGCAAAGTGAAAGCAGCAGTTCCTGAATTTATTACTGCAATGAGCAATTAATTTAGACTGAAAGGATACTAATGGCAGCAACCCATTGTATTGGGTTTGCATGGCAAGGTTTTGGTAGTGGGGGGGCTGAAAGGGTGGCTTCTGTGAGAAGCTGCTAGAAGCTGCCCCCATGTCCGACAGAGCCAATGCCAGCTGGCTCCAAGACAGACCCACCACTGGCCAAAACTGAGCCAATCAGTGATGGGGGTAGCGCCTCTGTGATTGATAACATATTTAACAAGGGGAAAAAGCTGCTGCACAACAGCAGCCAGAAGAGAGGAGTGAGAATATGTGAGAGAAACAAGGTCAGCGAAGAAGGAGGGGGAGGAGGTACTCCAGGCGCCGGAGCAGAGATTCCCCTGCAGCCCATGGTGAAGACCATGGTGAGGCAGGCTGTCCCCCTGCAGCCCATGGAGGTTAATGGTGGAGCAGATATCCACCCTGCAGCCTATGGAGGACCCCACACCAGAGCAGGTGAATGTGCCCAAAGGAGGCTGTGACCTTGTGGAGAGGAGCCCACACTAGAGCAGGTTTTCTGGCAGGACTTGCGACCCTGTGGGGGATCCACTCTGGAGCAGTCTGTTCCTGAAGGATTGCACCCTGTGGAAGGGACCCATGCTGGAGCAGTTCGTGAAGGACCCGTGTTGGAGAAGTATGTGGAGGACTGTCTCCCATGGGAGGGACCCCACGCTGGAGCAGGGGAAGAGTGTGAGGAGGAAGGAGCAGCAGAGACAACGTGTGATGAACTGACCGCAACCCCCATTCCCCATTCCCCTGTGCTGCTCGGGGGGAGGAGGTAGAGAAAATTGGGAGTGAAGTTGAGCTTGGGAAGAAGGGAGGGGTGGGGGGAAGGTGTTTTAAGATTTGGTTTTATTTCTCATTACCCTACTCTGATTTGAATGACAATAAATTAAATTAATTTTCCTGAGTCGAGTCTGTTTTGCCCGTGATGGTAATTGCTGAGTGATCTCCCTGTCCTTATCTCGACCCACGAGCCTTTCGTTATATTTTCTCTCCCTTGTCCAGTTGAGGAGAGGGAGTGATAGAGCAGCTTGGTGGGCACCTGGTGTCCAGACAAGGTCAACCCACCACACCTATAATTCCCTGGTTTTTACTGAATAAAGTCAATCACTTCTCCTCTACCATCTGTTCATCCTTGGACTTCTTTGCAATCCCAACAGATCCCATTGAGAACTCAGCAACATTTTGGGCATCTTCTGGTCCATCTCCTCATCTTTCTGGTCAGTCTAACTATGTTTTCTTCCTTGTCCTTATTCAGAGACAGGGACAATTCAATTAGTTTTACAGTATCCTGGACTGCTAGATATCTTCTAGACATTTTTTGGAGATGAAATAAACTTGCAACCACTGTTTCCAGTCCTTTTCCACAGGTGATCTTGGTGTTTCCTGCTATGCCTGTTGAGCTGAACAGCATTGTGCTTGGCTGCCTGCAGTGGCAGAGTGTCCTGAGCCATGAGCTCAGGTGTAAGCAATACCAACAGAGCTGCAGAAGCGGCAAGGTTTCCTTTTCACTGGATGTAGTTAGCAGCACCTATATGTTTGCTTCAGGCCACAATGTTTACAGGAAACTTCTGAAACATGCTAGATATCAATATAGTAGATCACCTGAGAAGAAAATGCTGCTGACAAAGTAGCTACTCCTGCTACATGCTGTGCTATTCATAAAGGTAAGCGGCCTCCAGCAAACTGGACTGCCTGTGCTGCTAAATGCACAAAATAGAGCCTTTACCTGTGCGCTGTAGTAGACTGAACCTCTGCCTTTGTTACACAAAAGCTTTCCATCCACACCCAGAGGACAGCCGGTGCAAGTTGAAATTCTAGCAATTACTCTGGTTTCATGTCATGCTGAGGATTATAAAACGTTGGAGATGATACTGCTTAAAATAAGTGTCCCTACAACATGCTGCAACCCTGTCTTTTCTGCTTAACATTAAGAATGGAGTTAACATCACCATACTTCATTTTTAACATCCGTTAAATGGACATAATAACACAGTACCTCCCACAGAGGGGTGTTGTGAGGCCAATTAATAATTTTGCACTTGCAAAGTGCTTTGAGATCTCAAAATGAAATATGCCATCAAAGTGCAAAGTATTATTCTCATATAGCAGTTGGAGAGCACAGTTTCAGATGGCTTATAAATCTGTTTCCAGTATGATCCAAGATGGGTCTGTCAGCTGAAAGAAGGGTATGAATGTTTAAATATTTATTTAAATATTAGATCACAGGTCTTCAAAACCCATACTAATGGCTTCACTGCTGTCCTAAGTGTATTCTAGGCATGTATTAATGGGCAGCCTGAGTTGTGCTGCTAAGGAAATTCGCTTTTCCTGCCATGCTGGAAAACTGGATGGCAACTTGGATGAATCCAGTCCTCTCTTCTTTACATCTGTCCTTTTCCTGAGGAACAACAAATCCCTTTCTACCAATGCACTGGGTCTGGCTGGAATGGAGTAAATTTTCTTCATAGCAGCCCATATGGTGCTGTGTTTTGGATTTGTGGCTAAAACAGTATTGATAACACACCAGCATTTTGGCTGTTGTTGAACAGTGCTTGCACAGCATCAAGGCCTTCTCTTTTTCCCACTCTGCTCCCCTCAGTGAGTAGGCTGGGGTGGGCAAGAGATTGGGAGGGGACATAACCTGGACAGCTGAGCCAAATTGACCAAAGGCATAATCCATACCATATAACATCATGCTGAGCAATAAAAACTGGGGTAGAAGAATAAGAAGGGGGGGGGGGGTGACTTCCAAGGTGGCTGTTGCTTGGAGACTGGCTGGGCATCAGTCTATTTGCAGGAGGTGGTGATTGATTACCTTTGCATCACTTGGTTGGGTTTTTTTTTTTTTCCTTTTCATCTTTCCTTCGCCTATTAAACTGTCTTTATCTCAACCCATGAGTTTTTTTGCTTTTGCTCTTCCTATTCTCTCCCTCATCCCACTGGAGGGGGTGGGGGGAGTGAGTGAGCACATGCATGGGTGCTTGACTGCTGGCCAGGGTCAACCCACAACAACCAAATAAAATTGTTCTTAGATTTCCTCAAAACAATCATAGTCTCTTATAATTGCATTGCATAGTTTGTGGCAGTCTGGAACAGACTACTTGTTTTCCTGAAGACCTACTGAATCCAGGGCACTCCTATTTCTACTATACAATACCATTTGCCAGACAATGTGCCAGCTATTTGTAGGTGTTATAATTCATGTGGAATTGCCCTGGTGTGACAGCCGTTCTCCAGTCACTTTGGCTTTCAGTGTTCAAAAACTAGCAAAAAAGGGAGATTGCACCAGAGATCTTGGAAGAGCTCCCCCTGGATTTCCCTGTGGCCATGAAAGGAACAGGCAGGAGAGGACATACCTCAAGAGCTGTAACAGGGACATAAGGCTGCATTGCTGAGTCAGGGATGCAACAGAAAGTGCTATGTGTATACTATATGTGTGTCATTGCAGCAAGGAACAGTGCTGTGCAAAGACTGGGTTGACTGCAAGGGGCTTGGCTCAGGAGGAGGCTGAAGGCATGGCTGGGGTTTAAATGGAGGAGATGTTGAGAAAGGAGCACTGGCTTTGTGACCAGACACAGATTTATTGAGAGATAATAAACATGGAGGACAAGCTTCTAGTTACAGAAAACAGTAATGACTATGCATTCCCCTCCTTCCCCTGTGGGTGTATCCAGCCTCAGCTGTCACCATGAGAACAAGTAGCTGATAACAAAATAGGGGCCAGGGCACATCACATGACCACACACAAGTGTCCAGTGCCAGGGGCAGATGCTACACTGCTCATGACAGAGATTACAGCTGAAGGGTAGATAGACCTCTGAGCTTGATGGTAAAAGTTGTAAGCAATTTGGGCCAGGGGCAGCCTTTTTTGTTCTGCATTCAGACAGTGCTTACCACAGTGATAATCATCTTCCACTGGTTATGGACATCAACAGCAGGCAAATAAAGTTCTACAGGAAGCACCATATTTTTCTCTCCCGTCAGCTTAGAGAAATATGTATCATTACCTGTCACCCTGAACAAAGTCATAAGGCTCCTGGGGTCCCAGGCCTGAATAGGTCTTTAGCATTGATATGAAAGAATAATAATGAAGATAGCTGTTGTCAGTGAACATGATTCCAGAAATAGGCTTTGAGTGGTACGGGGTGAATTCCTGTCTCCCTAAAAGCTGTTCAAGGATCCTGTTTTTCTAAGCCAGGGATGAGTGTCTGGCACCAACTGTCTACAGTGGGAGTCCCCACTTCTGCAATAGTCTCAGTGCTAGGTTTGCATATAGCATCTACCTGCTATGCTGCAGAGCCAATGATACAGGCTGCTCTAGCAGAAGTGCAAAGAAGAAGAACAATGAAGGAGTTAAGCAAAATGAAAGTGAATTTATAATTTCTGATATTGGCCTCTCATACTGCTACAGTCACAAATTATATGAATTGTCAGCAAGATGGTAGCTGATAACACAAAAGGCTCAGAAGTGCCAGTTTTAAATTGAAAATGTATTTTCAACTACAATTCACGGCTTCTCCGCAATGGCGAAAGCTTCTTGTTACGTGAACTCTCAGAGCACTGCAGTGACCACAGAAGATACGATTTATTTTGTAACTCTTTAAAATCCTGGGTTCTGTAATAGGGAACAATAAATAAAAATTAATTTTACTGGGGCCAATAGGCTAAAGCATCAGTTGGTATAAAGTGACTGTGAAATGAAGGTGTCAATGGAGCTATACTGAGTTATAGGGCAGGATCTGGACCATTATTGTCCAATTGCTAATTACAGGCAGGTTTGAAAGTGCCACTACTAGTTAAATTTGCTTGATAATTTATACCTTATTTTCCATTTGCTTCTCACTTTGCCTAAATTTAGCTATGTGGGATGAAATCTTCCATGCTTCAGACTGAATCTATTTGGAATCACAGAGTTATTTTGGCAAATGAGGTTAGGGAAGAGTAATGTCCCTAACTACATTGCAAGGTGTGGCTGTGGGTACTAATTCCCTGGCACCTGGTCCTACTTGAAGTGTAGGAACTGAATGTGCAGGCACACAGTGCACACAATACCCACAATGCAAAGCGTTGGATTGTACTGGTGTTTCCCACTAGCTCATCTGGATTTCTGTGATTTAAGTTTGGAGCTCCTAATAAAGCTACCAGTGGTGGAAAGTGCAACAGCACATTTCTTAATGACTTTTCTCTTTCAAGCCTTACAGTGCCACCTCAGAGGCTGCTGGACTCATCCTGGTACTGCAGGTGTCCTCTTTTGGAATCTATCTCTTCTTATTCCTGTAGACTCAAGTCGCAAGATCTTCTAGTGGTGGACGATTACCAGCAGCATTATGGATGTGCCCAGGTGGAATACTCTGGCTGGGGCATCCCCAGCCTAGCACAGATGCAAGCAAACAAGTTCAGAGTAGTGCATCTCTGAGGCATCTTTGTTCATGGATAAAAGTGGTCCAAAAGTGGCTTTGCCACTTCTTGGTGTTCCCAAACTCATATTTGTGCCTGCTAATAAGCACGTCCAGATTCCCATCAGGTTTGCTAGAATACAATACAATGATTTTCCAAGCTACTAAGAACAAAGGGAGATCAGGGACTGTCTGAACCTGCAGAGGAGACACCAGTTGCCAAAACGTAGTTTATCATTTCAGCAAAATCTGGTTCCAGATGCCAAGCCAATTACTTCTTCAGTCCAGTTATAAATCCAATATACATAAAAATATCAAATATATGTTTTAATGTTGGTTTGTATCTAGACTGTCCCGTTCAAATATCATTACTCATGCTTACAGAATCATACAACTGAGTAAAGTAAAGGGATTTATAAAACAGTATTTGTTGGATTCTATTTATCTGCCCTCTGATTAATGAGTCTTTCAGGCACACTGGGTTACTGAGCATTTCTCTGTAGCTATGAAGCCTAGAAGTACACTTTTTTAATGAAAGCTGGGATTCTCATGCAATTTCCTGATATAGGTAGTTATTATTTTAAGCAAAACACCATATACTGTGAAAAATACAATGAAATTGCAAGAGTTGGTACACTGGAAAAAAAAATCAGCAGGGAATCACTGCCTCATGGAATTTTTCTAAGTTATGTATTGCTAGTGTCACCTTTTGGGTTCATCTTTTAGAATGCTTATGCTGGTTCATGGATAAAGTATAACACAATACATAACACTGAAATAGCACCTTTTAGATATTGGCTATGGGGCTAATATTTTATTTGGAAAGAAATGCATTTTTGTTACTATTGTGCTTGGAAAAAACACAATATGTCCTAAGGAGCAGACATATTCAAAGGAGTAGACATATTTCAATGGAAGAAACATCTATTAGATGATAAGACTGATAATTTTTATCAATTAGAATTCCTTAGGGAAAGGAGCCAGCAGTCTTTATTAATAATATTAATAGCAGTTGAAATTATACCATCTGTCTAGAGACATGGATAATATTTTTGAGGAGAAATGTCAACTGTTTAAAGAACAATTTTGAGAGGAAGGAAAGGGAGAAAAAGCAAAGATGTCTCTTGGTATCAGCTGTAATTTATCCAGCATCTACTGATTCAAGCCTCTGCCCCTTAAACTGTTGTTTTTTTTTTTAATTAAAACTGTATTTTCCAGTGCTTTTCTTATATATATTATATTACTCAGCTATTCCTTTGGTGTAAGCAGTGCTTCTTATTTTTTTCTATGTAAGAAATTGATAACTTAGCTTTACTTTCTGTCAAGCTCTCAGAAATGGTGTGTGGAACCACGCCCTATGCTTTTACAGCATAGAAAGTGTTATGATTTCAAATGTACCTTCTGGTTCAAATTGTCACAAAACTATCACTGAATATTTGCCAGCATCTCACCAAAAGAGAGTGAGAGGGAGTAGCTATTGAATAAGCTCTACTAGAAAGGGCTTCTAATTTTAGTTCCTTTAGTTAACATCCTTAGGCATAATCCCTTCTTGTGTTGTCCATATTTATTTTGAGATTTTTTTTGTTTCCTTTGCATATGTTAAGACTCATGGGAAAATTTTTTAATGTAGAAAATTCATTGTGGAGGAAAGAGGGAAATTAGAAAGACATTATTTGAGTTCCAAAGTAAGCCAGATAGTAAGCATTAGAACATTGGAACAAATTTTGAAAGAAAGAATAAATGAAAAAGTATTAGTAAATGGAAAGTGGGCTGAAAATGCAACATGGCTTTCCTAAAAGTAGTCTTTTGCCAAATATATATCTATAAATATAGAAATATAAAATCTGCCTGAATTCAGTTAAGCATCTGATATACTGGTATAATGGAAATTCGCAGTTAACCTGGCAAAATGGGGATTAGTTGAAAAAGTGTGCAATGAGCATGGAGCTGAAAGAAGAGAGGAACATGTTTTCTGCTGAAACAGGAAGCATCAGGCTGGAGGATGACTAGAATGGACTTTCTTGTGTTTCAGTAGTGACTTATTCATTAGTTACTTTGGCATAAAAAGTAGTACTGTACTAATGGAAATTTGTGACTGCTCAAGATTAGGAGCAACACAGGAAGCTCAGAGAATAACAAAGGGAGAGATGAATACTGAGAGTTGGAGCAATATGAATTAGATGCAATTTAATGTAGAAAGTGCAAAGTCTTTAACTTAGGGACTACTAATAAGATTTTTTTCCCCCTAAAATGTGGGACTCGGTAAGTTCTGAACACATTAGTCATTGGATGACTAGAAGCCATCAGTGCTGATACAGCCATTGCAAAAACACAGGTGAGGTATTTCCACTTGAGGTTATTCCTCTCATCTGCAGTCCAGGGGCACCTCATCTGCAGTCTGGTTCTGCACTGACTTCACTTTTCAGTGGTACAAATTCATTGATTTCAAATAAGTTGTATTGAGGGAAGAGACTGGAGGGTATGTCATAGCATGTTAATCCCTGGTAGATACTTCTTTGAGAGCAGGTAGGATCTCATGTAAATAAGCCATTTTAGGAATAAATAGGGAAGAGGGCTGCTGTATAAAGGGGAATAACTACCCCAATGTCTATGAGACTTTCTATCTGGGTGAGTTGAATTGAAAGTTTTAGCATTTAAAAGGCTTTCCTTGACCTTGTGAAAACCAAAAATAATTTTTAAAACTGGTTTAAAAAAGAAGCAGTTCCAAAGAACAAATGTGCATTAAATTTTTAAAACAATTTTTTTTTAGATCTGCAAGAAAATCACAACTTGAAAATTTCCTCCACAATGATTTTCATGTTGAACAGTTGTGTTTTGATTTCTTGGTTTTGAATATTCCTGTATCCATCAAAAAGATCAGCTGAGGAATATTAATCATCAGTAAAGCCTATCTGGACTTTTTACACAAAATAATGTTTTTCTGGAAAATGCTGATTGTCAGAACTAAAATTTTACAAATAAATACATCTGTTTTTATGAAATTTTTGACACTTAAGGCACAGTTCCTGCAGAAACCAACCTGGTTTCTTTATTGTCTTGCCTAGCTGGCTCTTTAGGAGCTCAGGCTTTCAGGATATAGTGTTCTACAGCAACCCTGGTGTATAGTTAATTTTATCAGGGTCTACAGCTCTTGTTTATTCTGTCATTTTGGATCCTTCAGGCTTATTCAGCTGGAGATTTCAGGAGATACATGCCTTTTTTTATGGAGGGCTTTAAAGAATGGTTCTACCATACAGTTAAGGACAGGTGTACCAGCTTTCACTGGTTCATGAAACTGTTGTAAGGCATTTTAGGGGACCAGCTAGAGTTAGGAAATCCTGTAGTTCTCAGATACCAAGTCAATCTGTAGGCAGGGCTGCCCTAGAGCTGTGGATCCTGAAAGCCCTTGCAGCTATGCAACTGAGAGACAAGAATCTCCAAGATCAGGGAAAATATTGTTTTAGAAACATTGCCTAATAGGATTTGTGAAAAGAAACCTTGGAACTTTCTTTTCTGTCAAAACAGAGCATTTAAAAATATTGATATTTTCTTGATATTGACAAGTTCTGTTAAGTCAGCCCCCTCTAATTATCAATAACTTATTCAACTTGATACTAGAGGCTCACCAATCATAGCAACACACAACTTGGTACAAGCCAATTTACTAAATTGCTAGCTACCTCTGCGTTGTACCATAGTATGCAACATAGACATTTTCAAATAGCAGCATTTTATATTTGACAGAGCAAAAAAATGTAATGCATAATATTTTAACATGGGATCCCATTCAGCAAACTCAGATGAGAGGAAGAGAGAAAGTTAATGAAGATGCTAAATTAAAAGCTTTTCAGACATTATTATCATTAGTTCTTGCCTTGGAGGAGTACGGGGAGCAAAGCAGAAAATGTGCAGATGGATGTTTCCTTTTTGTGACACTGAGGAAGTTTGTGGTAGTGCAATAACCAGGAGAGGCTTTCCATTAGTTCAGAGGTGCAGTGAAGGAATTAATTTCCTTTGCAGTTTATTAGGGCTAAGGCTGTGTGAGACTGGAAGTGTGGAAAATTTCCTGTGCATTGTTTCTACATAAACACAGAACTCTTCTAGTGGCTGCCTCATAAATGGCACACTAGTTTCACATTATCTACTATACCAGTGTAATACACATATCAGTGCTTAGGTATATACATTAGTCATGCATAGATTGACAGTACTTGCAAATGTTTCTTATTGTGAGGCTCTGTGAAGTGAATTTTCATAGACTAGCATTGTCATTTTTAACTAACTTTATAAACTCTAGTTTATATGCTAGTACCTGAGCTTAAAGGCAAATATTAAGGGAGATCACTTTGCCAGAATAATCATGTAAACATATTCTGCGAGAACCAGAAAGAATATCTTTCATGCTGCGATCACTAGAAAGGCATTATACTACTCTCTGTATTTGCTGTTTCTCCATGAAGCACTTTTAGATCTTTTGTTATTCATTTAGATGACATGTAAATCAGACACACAGTCATAATTTAAATCACACTTTTAAGCAGCATGTAGTTATATAATTATCCTTTTAATTACTGTTATTAGCCTATTTGTATAATTATCAATCTGTAAATTTTGCACAAGTTGTAAATAAAGTATATACTAAGGGATATCAGGAAGGATCAGTATTGCCCCAAGCTGTTAAAACTTTGAGGAACCTTAAGGGGAAGGTGTCTAAACTCTAGAATGCCAGTTGTCCACTCCCCCCCCAACTCACTTTAAACCAATAAATAACAAAATTTGCCTAAAAGAATCTGCTAGAAATGAGGAAGCAATTGTATGTTATTAACAGTAGGTAGATTAGAAGTTTTAAGAGAATGTCGGTTCTGCTGTGCTGTGGCAAGTGCAAGAGCCTTATAACACGGCTTTCCATTGAAGGAGAAACCACAGCTTGTTTTATTTATACCACTCTAATCCTGACATGAAGAAAGTCACAAACAGCATGCATGCAGTTCCTTTCTTCAGGAATCTTAGAGCCACTTGTCTTGATTTTTAGGAAGTTCTTTGCCTCAGTATTTGACACATTTTAGAAAGCTGAAGGCAAACACCCCCCCCCCCAATCCTGCATTGCTTGCTATGGTTTTCCAAAAGAAGCTCTATCAGAAGACCAACGTACCAAAACATTTCTTCCAACCCTGGCCTCACAAAACCTGACAAAAATACTTTATAAAAATGTTTGTTAGGATCACTAAAATAATAAGAGTTCTTCAAATTCTCATTTGTTTGTCACTTTCCAAAAATTACTTTTTTTCCTTCATAGATCAAGGATGACAAAAAAGATACAAAAAAGTAAAAAAACCCATCCGATCATACTTTAGGCTTTGTCTTTTATCAGCATATACCCTTCTCCATTTCTGTTGTCACTCTTGTTCAATAATTCCTTTCAGACTTAGGTTCTTCTAGTCAAATCCCTCCTTCCAATACACATTGTCAGTGAGGTACTTCCCAGATACTCTACAAAGACAGTTATTTACATTAACTTAAAAATGAGGTGTTAAAAAAGAAGAAAAGGGTAGTGAAATCGAGTATTTCTTAATCCAGTTTTTAAGAAAAAAAATATATTGATAGCCTCTGAGGAATATTTTACTGGGTTCCCTCTGATCAACTTTCTGGTAATGCTACAGAGTAGACAGGAAGCTCATCTGATGTAGGTAATACATCTGTCCTGGATTAGGTTTTTTTTTTCAAGCTTCATAGCATCAGAAGACATCTATCTCATGATAACAACTTCTTTAATTTGAAAAAAAAAAGGATAGTGGTATAAATACAGAAAGCCCAACAGAAATCCAATCCCAAATTTAATCAAACCTGGTTTTGGCTCAAAATCCTTAAACTTTGTCTGGAAAAAACCTAAATAGTAAAAAAGGGATCATTGTTAGCAAGCTTTTCGAACAGACATACTTTGAAAATTCTAGGCCTTCTGTTCTTTAGTGTATCATATATAATCTCCATAGTAACTTCTCTTTTTTTATCTTTTTACTGGTAGAATAAAGTTTACCATTTTTTTTGTTTGACTTTGCATGCAAAAAGCAGAAATACAAGTAAAACCACATCCATTTTTGCTTTATATTGCAACATAATTCTTGTATAAGTTACAAATAAGTTGTACTTATGTACTTATCATGTACTCCATCATGCTTTGGAAAGGAGTGGTTTAGGGCTGTTTTGATGAGACAGGCAACATCAGTACACAGATAATTATAGTCATTCTTTCATTTGATCTCTCTAGAAAATGCCATATTTTTATCAGACTTCATTCTGTGATTGCTCCCATGGTAGAAAATCGAAATCTTTTTATTCAGCTATGTCAGGCTGCTGAAAGTTTTCTATTTTCTTACTGTTATGATTGACAAGTCTATTTTTAGGCCATTCTAAAGATGCTTAATGTGACCGACTGTAACGGATGCACTTCTCCTGTTTGAACTAACTGAACTTTGGTCCAGGCAGATGCTCAGCAAGTAGGCCTAACTGAAGTTAACCCTATTGTGTGAGACTATCAGTGAGAACTCGGCACCAAACCCCAAAAAAATGGTTTGGCTGGAGACTGGGCTGATAAGCGGCTGAAACTGTATAAACACAGCAGAAAATCTGACTACAAATCAACCACTTTATGCTATAAATATCTGCAGCCATCAGGGTCCGTTGAGCTCTCCCTCCATAGCAGCTGGCTGCGTGGCAGTGATCTCCCCTTGAGTAGGGATGCCTCTCAAGGTTACCCTTTGAGGCTGAGAGATCCTTTACCTGACACCAGACATCAATGGGTTGGTAAGTGACATTTTTTGCATGCATGTAACATTTAAGATACGTATAATAAGCTTACGTGATAATCTTTGTATCCGATACTAACTTTAAGTGTAGCAAATAGTAAAGTATTGACCACCAATCCATCTGTACTTATTAAATATTTTACATACCTAAATTTACTGATTAGAACTCAATAAACTAACTACTAGATCAGATCTGTCTGAGTGTTCTTTGACTTCTGCAACAGTGACATAATGATATCATAATGAGAAATGGCTCAAGTGTGAAAATTTCAGTACAAACTTCTGAAAGATGGTGTTATCCAGAACTTCCAAAGAAAACCAAATGTTAAGCAACACCTGAATTCCCTGGGACCGCTGAACAACTTCTTGTGCTTGGAGGCTTCTGAAGTTCTGAAGTTGTTTTAAGCCCAGCTCTGATCTTTGTCTTTCTTCCTAGTGGTGCAGTCCCCCTTGATTGACTTGGCAGCTCATGCCACGTTAAAGGCCACTGATCTTTCCCCTCTGATGGCAAAAAGACTGGAAACAAATTGTACTTCAAGAATTAGTCACTGGTATAACAAAAGTGATAAACTAGAAGACTAAACTCTAAGCATTGTCTAGAGCGTATTGTTTCCTTAACCTAATTTCCCTTAAAGAATAATAAAAACACTCACTTCTATGTACTCTGAAGTCCCTGGAATACAATCAACTTTTAACAGATCTTGAATTTTTTTCTTTTAATTAAAATAAAATCCATAACTCTTGCAGACTATTCCCCACATTACAGAGCTTCTCTTAGGACATGATTCACTTACAAGCTAACTATTTTTCTGGGAAAATTACTTTAAAAATGCAAAAAAATCCAAGTGATGAGGAACGCATCAAATCCAAATGCAGTATTACACAGAAGCAGGAAAACAGATTGCTTGAGAGGATGTTAAAAGTATTAACCAATGCATTTAGGATGTGATTAAGTCACCTGTCTTGTCTTATGCAACTATGCAGCTTTAGCAACACCTACAGTTTCCCAATGAGAATGGCAGATATCAGATCTTTGACTGCAAATCTGATTAGAAATCAAGTCACAGTTTAGCTTCGCTGAAAAATCATGACGCGTATTAAAGTGTAAAAACTCTCCAGATGCTTGATATTAGGTTAAAAATGAGCTCACCCTGCACGATATCTCATATATTACTTAAAATCTAGAGTAGTCGACTGGCACAGAGTCAGTATCTATCATAAGAAAGATCAGTTTTGGCAGCAGTGTCTCTGACATGATATTCCTGTGCTTTGCTTTTTTTTTTTTTTTTTTTCTGTGCAGAATATGTGTAACTGTGTATTGGGTTTACGTGGCAAGGTTTTGGTGGGGGGGGCTACAGGGATGACTTAGGTGAGAAGATAGCAGAAGCTGCCTCCATGTCAGACAGACCCAGTTCCAGCCAGCTCCAAGATAGACCCACTGCTGGCCAAAGCTGAACCAATCAGTGACATTGGTAGTGCCTCTGTGATAACATATTTAAGAAAGGGCAAAAACTGATGTGCAACAGCAGCTGGAAAAGAGGAGTGAGTATATGTGAGAGAAACAACTATGCAGACACCAAGGTCAGTGAAGAAGGAGGGGGAAGAGGTGCTCCAGGCACCAGAGCAGAGACAGAGTGACACAGGTTGTCCCCTTGTAGCCTGTGGAGAGGACCGCGGTGGAGCAGATATCCACCCTGCAGCCCTTGGAGGACCCCACACCAGAGCAGGTGGATGTGCTCTGAAGGAAGCTGTGACCCCATGGAGAGCCTGTGCTGGAGCAGGCTCCTGGCAGGACCCTGTGGAGAGGAGCCCATGCAGGAGCAGGTTTTCTGGCAGGACCTGTGGACCCGTGGGGGACCCATGCTGGAGCAGTCCGTTCCTGAAGGACTGCACCCTGTGGAAAGGACCCATGCTGCAGCTGTTCTTGAAGAACTGCAGCCCATGGGAAGGACCTATGTTGGAGAAGGTCATGAAGGACTGTCTCCCGTGGGTGGGTCCCCACGCTGGAGCAGAGGAAGAGTGGGAGAAGTAAGGAGCAGCAGAGACAACGTGTGATGAACTGACCACAACCCCCATTCCCTGCCCCCCCGCGCCACTCGAGGGGAGCAGGTAGAAGAATCAAGAGTGAAGTTGAGCCTGGGAAGAAGGGAGAGGTGGGGGGAAGGTGGTTTTTAGATTTTGTTCTTACTTCTCATTACCCTACTCTGATTTAAATGGCAATAAATTAAATTAATTTCCCCAAGTCGAGTCTGTTTTGCCCGTGATGGTAATTGCTGAGTGATCTCCCTGTCCTTATCTTGACCCATGAGCTTTTTGTCATATTTTTTTCCTCCTGTCCTGTTGAGGAGGGGGAGTGACAGAGCGGCTTGGTGGGCACCTGGTGTCCAGCCAAGGTCAACTCACCACAAACTGGTTAGTTTCTTTTCTCAGTTCTGGCATAAGGAGCCATGGATATTTTATTAAAATACTTAGAAATAAATGCAACATTTTGGCTTCCACTTTGTTAGAGGATGCAGATTTTGTGTTCTGTATATTAGAAATTCACATTTCCGTACCTGCTGTTATAGAATCTAATCCAAAACCTCAGTGAAGTCTATAGGATTTTTTTCCTTAGATCTCTCTGGGCATATCCCCATTGTTTGACAGCTGATTGGGACTAGCATGAAAGTCTGCCTTTCTTCCAATCATTTTATGTACCACTGGATGGCAAATTTTTGTGAGGCTCCAAATTCCTAACTGAAAAAATGTTATGCAGCAGAACTATTACATGGTAGCAACAATAGTCTGCATGAAGAAACAGAAGTGAAAACACTATTGATCTGTTTATTTCTCTTAATTTTAGATACTGGTATCCCTGTCACTACAAAACCTCCAAGTCTACACATGTATTGGTCCTTACGATACTGCCATGACACAGGAAAGTGCTGTTATTCCTCTTGTACAGCTTAAAAAATGAAACACTGTGGTTTTAGATGCTGTCTACATGAAAAAAAATTGAGTAGCATTGCTTTTGTAGAATAAACAATTTAATAGTCATTACAGGGGAACTATCTATTTCAGATTAAGCTTTGTTTCAAAGTAATTGCTTCATTCACAAACCAAAATAATTATTCATGCTGGAGAAGCGGGCCTACGTGAACTTCATGAGGTTCAACAAGGCCAAGTGCAAGGTGCTGCACATGGGTCGGGGCAACCCCCGGTATCAATACAGGCTGGAGGATGAAGGGATTGAGAGCAGCCCTGAGGACAAGGACTTAGGGGTCCTGGTGGACGAAAAGCTGGATATGAGACAGCAATGTGCACTAGCAGCCCAGAAAGCCAACCGCAATTGTATTGTGCATCATCAGCTTTGTATATTATTATTGTATTATTATAATTTTATCATTATTATTGTTACAATCCATCCCCAAATTCCAGCACAAGCTGGATGCATTCATCACTACCCCCACGGGTGGTTACTGCTTATGCAGGGCGGGGGGGAGAGCACACCGCCACACTGGGAGATGTGATAGTAGGTAGCTGTCTTGGCCACAGTGATCACAAAATGGTTGAGTTTAAATTTTCTGTGTAATGAGAAAAAAAGGTCAGCAGAGTTGCTAACCTGGATTTCAGGAGAGCAAACTTTAAGCTACTCAGGGAGCTAGTTAGCAGTGTCCCCTGGGAATCTGCTTTTGAGGGCTTAGGGGAACACGAGTGCTGGTCAGTCTTTAAGAACCACCTTTTAGAAGCACAGGAGCAGGCAAGCCCATTGTGCCGCAAGTCAAGCAAGTGGGGCAGAAGACCAGCTTGTCTGAACAGGGAACCCCTCTTGGAACTCAGGAGGAAAAAGAAATGGTACGATCTCTGGAAGCGAGGTCAGGCTTTGCAGGAAGATTACAGAGCCCTGGTTCACATATGCAGGGAGAAGACACGAAAGGCCAAAGCTCAACTAGAGCTGAAACTGGCCAGCATTGTGTCAGACAACAAGAAAGGCTTTTTTGAGTACGTTAACAGCAAGAGGAGGTCTAAGGAAAACATTGGACCAATACTTGTTGAAGATGGTCACCTGACAAATGGGGATGAAGAAAAAGCGGAGGCATTCAATGCTTTTTTTCCCCCTCAGTCTTTAATAATACTGATCGACCTTGGGCTGCCCGGTCCTCTGAGCTGGAGGACCACGACTGCGGGAACAGTGGCTTTCCATTTGTGGACACTGAAACTGTAAGGGACCAGCTGTATCAGCTGAATGTTCACAAGTCCATGGGGCCTGATGGGATTCATCCCAGAGTACTGAAGGAGCTAGCGGATGTTATCACAGACCCTTTGGCCAGCGGCTCTATCAGACATAGGGGAAGCTTCTAGCAGCTTCTCACAGAAGCCACTCCTGTAGAAGCCACTCCTATATCCTCCCTGCTACCAAAACCTTGCCATGGAAACCCAATACAGCATTAAATTTAACAAGAACAAATGCTGGATTGTGCACCTGGGATGGAGTAACACCGGACACAAGTATAAATTGGGAGAGGAGAAGATGGAGAGCAGCCCTGAAGAAAGGGATCTGGGGGTGCTGGTTGACAGGAGACTCAAGATGAGTCAGCAGTGTGCCCTGGCAGCCAAGAGGGCAAACCGCATCCTGGGGTGCATCAAACACAGTATAAGCAGCTGTCGTGGTTTAACCCCAGCTAGCGCCTAAGCACCACACAGCCGCTCGCTCACTCCCCCCACCAGTGGGATGGGGGAGGGAATCCGAAGGGTAAAAGGGAGAAAACTCGTGGGTTGAGATAAGAACAGTTTAATAATTGAAGTAAAATAAAATAGCACAGTTAAATAGGTAAAGCAAAAGCTGCGCAGACAAACAAAGCAAAACAAGGAATTCATTCACTACTTCCCATGGGCAGGCAGGTGTTCAGTCATCCCCAGGAAAGCAGGGCTCCATCACGCGTAACAGTTAGTTGGCAAGACAAACACCATCACTCCGAACATCCCCCCCTTCCTTCTTCTTCCCCAGCTTATATACTGAGCATGATGTCATGTGGTATGGAATAGCCCCTTGGCCAGTCTGGGTCAGCTGTCCTGGCTGTGCCCCCTCCCAGCTTCTTGTGCTCCTGGCAGAGCATGGGAAGCTAAAAAGTCCTTGACTAGTGTAAGCACTACTTAGCAGCTACTTAGCACTACTTAGCAAGAACCAAAACATCAGTGTTATCAACATTGTTCTCATCCTAAACCCAAAACACAGCACTATAACAGCTACTAAGAAGAAAATTAACTCTGTCCCAGCTGAAACCAGAACAGCAGCCAGTCAAAAGAGGTGATTATCCCGCTGTATTTAGCATTGGTGCAGCCTCACCTTGAATACTGTGTGCAGTTCTGCCCCCACAATTTAAGAAGGATGTTATGTGTCCAGAGGAGGGCAACAAAGCTGGTGAAAGGGCTGGAAAGCATGTCCTATGAGAAGTGGCTAAGGACTCTGGGTTTGTCTAGTTTGGAGAGAAGGAGGCTGAGGGGTGACTTCATTGCTCTCTACAGCTTCCTGAGGAGGGGAAGTGGAGAGGGAGGTGCTGATCTCTTCTCCCTGGTATCCAGTGACGGGATGCATGGGAATGGTTCAAAGCTGCGCCAGCGGAGGTTCAGATTGGACAGTAGGAAGCCTTTCTTTACTGAAAGGGTGGTCAGACACTGGAACAGTCTTCCCAGAGAGGTGGTCGATGCCCCAAGCCTGTCAGTGTTTAAGAGGCATTTGGACAGTGCCCTTAATAACATGCTTTAACTTTTGGTCAGCCCTGAAGTGGTCAGGCAGTTGGACTAGATGATCATTGTAGGCCCCTTCCAACTGAATTCAACTCCTCTTCTCTTCTCTTCTCTTCTCTTCTCTTCTCTTCTCTTCTCTTCTCTTCTCTTCTCTTCTCTTCTCTTCTCTTCTCTTCAAATCCCAAATTCTTCCCCAGTAATTCTGCATTGTCATGCTATTGGGTTGTGCCCATGAAAGGGTTGAAGCCAAGATAGACAAAGCCACTGCATCAAAATGCCTCCTGAAAAGCCTAGAGGCAAGGAGTATATTTAAATATCTTAGTCACTTAACTAAACAAAAGAAAGGCCTTTGTGATTTAGGGAGTAGTTAGAATGGTTGTAAAATAAGGGGGCTCCGGGTATAATCCCATCTCAGACAACTGGGCCTTGGGAGAACAAATACATGGAAGATAGGAGGTCACAAAAGAATGACAACAGCCTTGAAGGACACCATTTATGTGATCCTAGGACTGAGTTTGCGCAGAAGCAAAGGTCAATCAGCGAACACAGTGAAGAAGACTATGAGCCTTCATCTGAAGACCCCCAAAGACCACCTGAAGACCACCACAGGAGACAACTGCGCATGTGGATCGGACATTTGCATATGTTAATGAGTTCCAGGAAATCTCATGTTTATGTAAATGATGTCCATCTATACCATGTCCTCAAGCACCACATCTATCTGTTCTTTAAATACCTCCAAGCATGGAGACTCAACCACTTCCCTGGGCAGCCTGTTCCAATGCTTGACCACCCTCTTGGTGAAGAAGTTTTTCCTAATGTCTAACCTAAACCTCCCCTGGCCCAGCTTGAGACCATTTCCTCTCGTCCTATCACTCCTTACTAGGGAGAAGAGACCGACCCCCACCTCGCTACAACCTCCTTTCAGGTAGTTTTAGAGAGCAATAAGGTGTCCCCTTAGCCTCCTCTTCTCCAGACTAAACAACCTCAGCTCCCTCAGCCGCTCCTCATAAGACTTGTGCTCTAGACCCTTCACCAGCTTCGTTGCCCTCCTCTGGCAACCTCCAGCACCTCGATGTCCTTCTTGTAGTGAGGGGCCCAAAACTGAACACAGTACTCGAGGTGCGGCCTCACCAGTGCCGAGTACAGGGGCACTATCACCTCCCTGGTCCTGCTGGCCACACTATTCCTGATACAAGCCAGGATGCCATTGGCCCTCTTGGCCACCTGAGCACGCTGCTGGCTCATGTTCAGCCAGCTGTTGACCAACACCCCCAAGTCCTTTTCCACCAAGCAGCTCTCCAGCCACTCCTCCCCAAGCCTGTAGCGTTGCATGGGATTTTTGTGACCCAAGTGCAGGACTCGGCACTTAGCCTTGTTGAACCTCATACAGTTGGCCCCGGCCCATCGATCCAGCCTGTCCAGATCCCTCTGCAGGGCCTTCCTACCCTCCAGCAGATCAACACTCCCACCCAACTTGGTGTCATCTGCAAACTTCCTGAGGGTGCACTCGATCCCCTCATCCAGATCATCAGTGACGATGTTGAACAGGACCGGCCTCAGTACTGAGCCCTGGGGAACACCACTCGTGACCGGCCGCCAACTGGATTTGACTCCATTCACCACCACTCTCTGGGCTCGGCCGTCCAGCCAGTTTTTAACCCAGCGCAGAGTGCACCCATCCAAGCCGTGAGCAGCCAGCTTCTCCAGGAGAATGCTGTGGGAGACTGTGTCAAAGGCCTTACTAAAGTCCAGGTAGACAACATCCACAGCCTTCCCCTCATCCACTAAGCAGGTCACCTTGTCATTGAAGGAGACCAGGTTAGTGGAACAGGACCTCCCTTTCATAAACCCATGCTGGCTGGGCCCGATCCCTCGGTTGTCCCGCACTTGCTGCGTAATGGCACTCAAGATGATCTGCTCCATGACCTTCCCCGGCACCGAGGTCAGGCTGACAAGCCTGTAGTTCCCAGGATCCTCCTTCTGACCCTTCTTGTAGAGGGGTGTCACGTTTGCTAGTTTCCAGTCATCCGGGACCTCCCCGGTTGACCAGGACTGCTGATAAATAATGGAGAGTGGCTTGGCCAGCTCCTTGGCCAGCTCCTCTGCCAGCTCCCTCAGTATCCTTGGGTGGATCCCATCTGGCCCCATGGACTTGTGCACATCCAGGTGGAGGAGCAGGTCAGTGACTGCCACCTCTTCGACAACTGGGGCTTCACTCTGCATCCTATCTCCATCTCCCAGCTCAGGGGCCTGAAAAACCCGAGGATGACTAGCTTGACTGTTAAAGACTGAGGCAAAGAAGGCATTAAGTACCTCTGCCTTCTCCTCATCCTTCGTGGCCAGGTTACCTTCTGCATCCAACAAAGGAGGGAGATTCTCCCTGGCCCTCCTTTTGTCACTGACGTATTTATAAAAACTTTTTTTGTTGTCTTTAACAGCGGTGGCCAGTTTAAGTTCCAGCTGCGCCTTCGCCTTTCTGATCTTCTCCCTGCATATCCTCACAACATCCTTGTAATCCCCCTGAGTCACCTGCCCCTTCTTCCAAAGGCGGTAGGCTCTCCTTTTTTTCCTGAGTTCCAGCCAAAGCTCCCTGTTCAGCCAGGCCGGTCTTCTCCCCCGCCTGCTCGACTTGCGGCACATGGGGACGGCCTGCTCCTGTGCCTTTAAGATTTCCTCCTTGAATAACGTCCAGCCTTCCTGGACTCCTTTGCCCTTCAGGACTGCCTCCCAAGGGACTCTGTTAACCAGACTCCTGAACTCCTGAAGTACATCAGAACAGGAAGTCCTTCCCCACTAGAAACATAAGGACTACCATTTTGTTTAAGTCCTAGGGGGTCACCATTTTGTTAAATATCATGACTGTTGCAGTTTAACCCCAGCCAGCACCTAAGCACCACACAGCCACTCGCTCACTCCCCCCACCCCGGTGGGATGGGGGAGAGAATTGGAAGGGTGAAAGTCAGAAAACTCATGGGTTGAGATAAGAACAGTTTAATAACTGAAGTAAAATTAAATAGACTAGTAGTAATAATAATAATAATAATGATAATAAAATAATAATAATACAATAATAATATACAAAGCTAATGATGCACAATACAATTGCTCACCACCTGCCGACCAGTGCCCAGCCCGCCCCCGAGCAGCAATCACTGCCCCCCGGCCAACTCCCCGCAGTTTATATACTGAGCATGACATCATATGGTATGGAATAGCCCTTTGGGCAGTCTGGGTCAGCTGTCCTGGCTGTGCCCCCTCCCAGCTTCTTGTGCACCTGGCAGAGCATGGGAAGCTGAAAAGTCCTTGACTAGTGTAATCACTACTGAGCAACAACATCAGTGTGTTATCAACATTATTCTCATCCTAAATCCAAAACACAGCACTATACCAGCTACTAGGAAGAAAATTAACCCACACAGGGGCTGCCATTTTCTTAAACAATATGACCCAAGTATTTTCATACTGTTCTGTGATTGGCTGAGGACAACGTCATACCTATATATACCCCATATACATACACACACATATATAAAGATATGCAAATTAAATATATATATATTTAAGTATAGGTATAAAATGTAGAAAAGTCTTTAATAAGAGCTAATGAAAAGATTAATTAAAGTTTAAACATTAATAGAAAGGAATTAAACAAAAGTAAAAGGCAAAATCAGGGCCCCTCCACTTTACAAGGCTGCTGAAGAAGCCTTAACATGTCTGGGATGGGGGGGAAGGTCAAGAGGACAGAGGACATCACAGGGGTGGGGACATGAACCAGTTAGAACATGTCCAATGGCTACAGACCCATTCTAGGAGGCCCCTCAAGGCCCCTCCTACACAAGTCCTGCCCTGTGCAAAGAAGAGAATGATCCTGTGAGATGGACTGAGAGGCCCCAGCAACTGGGTGATGCAAAAATTCACGGATGCTTCTCCTCACAGTCTGAATCTCCCCAAGGGAGAAACGGAGTATTCAGAGAGTCCCTGAAATGAAACTCAATAGCAATGAAGTTACTATTAAGCAGGTATCCTTTATTGCAGCGCTGGGCAGCACTGGGGATTCTCCACCATAAGTGCTCCACTGAGTTGGTGGACTTTCAGAGATTATATACTATAAAATCCTACATATTCACAGGATTTCCGAGAAATCATTTACATAAACATGAGATTTCCTGGAACTCATTAACATATGCAAATGTCCGATCCACATGCGCAGTTGTCTCCTGTGGTGGTCTTCAGGTGGTCTTTGGGGGTCTTCAGATGAAGGCTCATAGTCTTCTTCACTGTGTTCGCTGATTGACCTTTGCTTCTGCGCAAACTCAGTCCTAGGATCACATAAATGGTGTCCTTCAAGGCTGTTGTCATTCTTTTGTGACCTCCTATCTTCCATGTATTTGTTCTCCCAAGGCCCAGTTGTCTGAGATGGGATTATACCCGGAGCCCCCTTATTTTACAACCATTCTAACTACTCCCTAAATCACAAAGGCCTTTCTTTTGTTTAGTTAAGTGACTAAGATATTTAAATATACTCCTTGCCTCTAGGCTTTTCAGGAGGCATTTTGATGCAGTGGCTTTGTCTATCTTGGCTTCAACCCTTTCATGGGCACAACCCAATAGCATGACAATGCAGAATTACTGGGGAAGAATTTGGGATTTGAAGAGAAGAGAAGAGAAGAGAAGAGAAGAGAAGAGAAGAGAAGAGAAGAGAAGAGAAGAGGAGTTGAATTCAGTTGGAAGGGGCCTACAATGATCATCTAGTCCAACTGCCTGACCACTTCAGGGCTGACCAAAAGTTAAAGCATGTTATTAAGGGCACTGTCCAAATGCCTCTTAAACACTGACAGGCTTGGGGCATCGACCACCTCTCTGGGAAGACTGTTCCAGTGTCTGACCACCCTTTCAGTAAAGAAAGGCTTCCTACTGTCCAATCTGAACCTCCGCTGGCGCAGCTTTGAACCATTCCCATGCATCCCGTCACTGGATACCAGGGAGAAGAGATCAGCACCTCCCTCTCCACTTCCCCTCCTCAGGAAGCTGTAGAGAGCAATGAAGTCACCCCTCAGCCTCCTTCTCTCCAAACTAGACAAACCCAGAGTCCTTAGCCACTTCTCATAGGACATGCTTTCCAGCCCTTTCACCAGCTTTGTTGCCCTCCTCTGGACACATAACATCCTTCTTAAATTGTGGGGGCAGAACTGCACACAGTATTCAAGGTGAGGCTGCACCAATGCTAAATACAGCGGGATAATCACCTCTTTTGACTGGCTGCTGTTCTGGTTTCAGCTGGGACAGAGTTAATTTTCTTCTTAGTAGCTGTTATAGTGCTGTGTTTTGGGTTTAGGATGAGAACAATGTTGATAACACTGATGTTTTGGTTCTTGCTAAGTAGTGCTAAGTAGCTGCTAAGTAGTGCTTACACTAGTCAAGGACTTTTTAGCTTCCCATGCTCTGCCAGGAGCACAAGAAGCTGGGAGGGGGCACAGCCAGGACAGCTGACCCAGACTGGCCAAGGGGCTATTCCATACCACATGACATCATGCTCAGTATATAAGCTGGGGAAGAAGAAGGAAGGGGGGGATGTTCGGAGTGATGGTGTTTGTCTTGCCAACTAACTGTTACGCGTGATGGAGCCCTGCTTTCCTGGGGATGACTGAACACCTGCCTGCCCATGGGAAGTAGTGAATGAATTCCTTGTTTTGCTTTGTTTGTCTGCGCAGCTTTTGCTTTACCTATTTAACTGTGCTATTTTATTTTACTTCAATTATTAAACTGTTCTTATCTCAACCCACGAGTTTTCTCCCTTTTACCCTTCGGATTCCCTCCCCCATCCCACTGGTGGGGAGTGAGCGAGCGGCTGTGTGGTGCTTAGGCGCTAGCTGGGGTTAAACCACGACAGCTGCTTATACTGTGTTTGATGCACCCCAGGATGCGGTTTGCCCTCTTGGCTGCCAGGGCACACTGCTGACTCATCTTGAGTCTCCTGTCAACCAGCACCCCCAGATCCCTTTCTTCAGGGCTGCTCTCCATCTTCTCCTCTCCCAATTTATACTTGTGTCCGGTGTTACTCCATCCCAGGTGCACAATCCAGCATTTGTTCTTGTTAAATTTAATGCTGTATTGGGTTTCCATGGCAAGGTTTTGGTAGCAGGGAGGATATAGGAGTGGCTTCTACAGGAGTGGCTTCTGTGAGAAGCTGCTAGAAGCTTCCCCTATGTCTGATAGAGCCGCTGGCCAAAGGGTCTGTGATAACATCCGCTAGCTCCTTCAGTACTCTGGGATGAATCCCATCAGGCCCCATGGACTTGTGAACATTCAGCTGATACAGCTGGTCCCTTACAGTTTCAGTGTCCACAAATGGAAAGCCACTGTTCCCGCAGTCGTGGTCCTCCAGCTCAGAGGACCGGGCAGCCCAAGGTCGATCAGTATTATTAAAGACTGAGGGGGAAAAAAAGCATTGAATGCCTCCGCTTTTTCTTCATCCCCATTTGTCAGGTGACCATCTTCAACAAGTATTGGTCCAATGTTTTCCTTAGACCTCCTCTTGCTGTTAACGTACTCAAAAAAGCCTTTCTTGTTGTCTGACACAATGCTGGCCAGTTTCAGCTCTAGTTGAGCTTTGGCCTTTCGTGTCTTCTCCCTGCATATGTGAACCAGGGCTCTGTAATCTTCCTGCAAAGCCTGACCTCGCTTCCAGAGATCGTACCATTTCTTTTTCCTCCTGAGTTCCAAGAGGGGTTCCCTGTTCAGACAAGCTGGTCTTCTGCCCCACTTGCTTGACTTGCGGCACAATGGGCTTGCCTGCTCCTGTGCTTCTAAAAGGTGGTTCTTAAAGACTGACCAGCACTCGTGTTCCCCTAAGCCCTCAAAAGCAGATTCCCAGGGGACACTGCTAACTAGCTCCCTGAGTAGCTTAAAGTTTGCTCTCCTGAAATCCAGGGTAGCAACTCTGCTGACCTTTTTTTCTCATTACACAGAAAATTTAAACTCAACCATTTTGTGATCACTGTGGCCAAGACAGCTACCTACTATCACATCTCCCAGTGTGGCGGTGTGCTCTCCCCCCCGCCCTGCATAAGCAGTAACCACCCGTGGGGGTAGTGATGAATGCATCCAGCTTGTGCTGGAATTTGGGGATGGATTGTAACAATAATAATGATAAAATTATAATAATACAATAATAATATACAAAGCTGATGATGCACAATACAATTGCGGTTGGCTTTCTGGGCTGCTAGTGCACATTGCTGTCTCATATCCAGCTTTTCGTCCACCAGGACCCCTAAGTCCTTGTCCTCAGGGCTGCTCTCAATCCCTTCATCCTCCAGCCTGTATTGATACCGGGGGTTGCCCCGACCCATGTGCAGCACCTTGCACTTGGCCTTGTTGAACCTCATGAAGTTCACGTAGGCCCGCTTCTCCAGCATGAATAATTATTTTGGTTTGTGAATGAAGCAATTACTTTGAAACAAAGCTTAATCTGAAATAGATAGTTCCCCTGTAATGACTATTAAATTGTTTATTCTACAAAAGCAATGCTACTCAATTTTTTTTCATGTAGACAGCATCTAAAACCACAGTGTTTCATTTTTTAAGCTGTACAAGAGGAATAACAGCACTTTCCTGTGTCATGGCAGTATCGTAAGGACCAATACATGTGTAGACTTGGAGGTTTTGTAGTGACAGGGATACCAGTATCTAAAATTAAGAGAAATAAACAGATCAATAGTGTTTTCACTTCTGTTTCTTCATGCAGACTATTGTTGCTACCATGTAATAGTTCTGCTGCATAACATTTTTTCAGTTAGGAATTTGGAGCCTCACAAAAATTTGCCATCCAGTGGTACATAAAATGATTGGAAGAAAGGCAGACTTTCATGCTAGTCCCAATCAGCTGTCAAACAATGGGGATATGCCCAGAGAGATCTAAGGAAAAAAATCCTATAGACTTCACTGAGGTTTTGGATTAGATTCTATAACAGCAGGTACGGAAATGTGAATTTCTAATATACAGAACACAAAATCTGCATCCTCTAACAAAGTGGAAGCCAAAATGTTGCATTTATTTCTAAGTATTTTAATAAAATATCCATGGCTCCTTATGCCAGAACTGAGAAAAGAAACTAACCAGTTTGTGGTGAGTTGACCTTGGCTGGACACCAGGTGCCCACCAAGCCGCTCTGTCACTCCCCCTCCTCAACAGGACAGGAGGAAAAAAATATGACAAAAAGCTCATGGGTCAAGATAAGGACAGGGAGATCACTCAGCAATTACCATCACGGGCAAAACAGACTCGACTTGGGGAAATTAATTTAATTTATTGCCATTTAAATCAGAGTAGGGTAATGAGAAGTAAGAACAAAATCTAAAAACCACCTTCCCCCCACCTCTCCCTTCTTCCCAGGCTCAACTTCACTCTTGATTCTTCTACCTGCTCCCCTCGAGTGGCGCGGGGGGCAGGGAATGGGGGTTGTGGTCAGTTCATCACACGTTGTCTCTGCTGCTCCTTACTTCTCCCACTCTTCCTCTGCTCCAGCGTGGGGACCCACCCACGGGAGACAGTCCTTCATGACCTTCTCCAACATAGGTCCTTCCCATGGGCTGCAGTTCTTCAAGAACAGCTGCAGCATGGGTCCTTTCCACAGGGTGCAGTCCTTCAGGAACGGACTGCTCCAGCATGGGTCCCCCACGGGTCCACAGGTCCTGCCAGAAAACCTGCTCCTGCATGGGCTCCTCTCCACAGGGTCCTGCCAGGAGCCTGCTCCAGCACAGGCTCTCCATGGGGTCACAGCTTCCTTCAGAGCACATCCACCTGCTCTGGTGTGGGGTCCTCCAAGGGCTGCAGGGTGGATATCTGCTCCACCGCGGTCCTCTCCACAGGCTACAAGGGGACAACCTGTGTCACTCTGTCTCTGCTCTGGTGCCTGGAGCACCTCTTCCCCCTCCTTCTTCACTGACCTTGGTGTCTGCATAGTTGTTTCTCTCACATATACTCACTCCTCTTTTCCAGCTGCTGTTGCACATCAGTTTTTGCCCTTTCTTAAATATGTTATCACAGAGGCACTACCAATGTCACTGATTGGTTCAGCTTTGGCCAGCAGTGGGTCTATCTTGGAGCTGGCTGGAACTGGGTCTGTCTGACATGGAGGCAGCTTCTGCTATCTTCTCACCTAAGTCATCCCTGTAGCCCCCCCCACCAAAACCTTGCCACGTAAACCCAATACACAGTTACACATATTCTGCACAGAAAAAAAAAAAAAAAAAAAGCAAAGCACAGGAATATCATGTCAGAGACACTGCTGCCAAAACTGATCTTTCTTATGATAGATACTGACTCTGTGCCAGTCGACTACTCTAGATTTTAAGTAATATATGAGATATCGTGCAGGGTGAGCTCATTTTTAACCTAATATCAAGCATCTGGAGAGTTTTTACACTTTAATACGCGTCATGATTTTTCAGCGAAGCTAAACTGTGACTTGATTTCTAATCAGATTTGCAGTCAAAGATCTGATATCTGCCATTCTCATTGGGAAACTGTAGGTGTTGCTAAAGCTGCATAGTTGCATAAGACAAGACAGGTGACTTAATCACATCCTAAATGCATTGGTTAATACTTTTAACATCCTCTCAAGCAATCTGTTTTCCTGCTTCTGTGTAATACTGCATTTGGATTTGATGCGTTCCTCATCACTTGGATTTTTTTGCATTTTTAAAGTAATTTTCCCAGAAAAATAGTTAGCTTGTAAGTGAATCATGTCCTAAGAGAAGCTCTGTAATGTGGGGAATAGTCTGCAAGAGTTATGGATTTTATTTTAATTAAAAGAAAAAAAATTCAAGATCTGTTAAAAGTTGATTGTATTCCAGGGACTTCAGAGTACATAGAAGTGAGTGTTTTTATTATTCTTTAAGGGAAATTAGGTTAAGGAAACAATACGCTCTAGACAATGCTTAGAGTTTAGTCTTCTAGTTTATCACTTTTGTTATACCAGTGACTAATTCTTGAAGTACAATTTGTTTCCAGTCTTTTTGCCATCAGAGGGGAAAGATCAGTGGCCTTTAACGTGGCATGAGCTGCCAAGTCAATCAAGGGGGACTGCACCACTAGGAAGAAAGACAAAGATCAGAGCTGGGCTTAAAACAACTTCAGAACTTCAGAAGCCTCCAAGCACAAGAAGTTGTTCAGCGGTCCCAGGGAATTCAGGTGTTGCTTAACATTTGGTTTTCTTTGGAAGTTCTGGATAACACCATCTTTCAGAAGTTTGTACTGAAATTTTCACACTTGAGCCATTTCTCATTATGATATCATTATGTCACTGTTGCAGAAGTCAAAGAACACTCAGACAGATCTGATCTAGTAGTTAGTTTATTGAGTTCTAATCAGTAAATTTAGGTATGTAAAATATTTAATAAGTACAGATGGATTGGTGGTCAATACTTTACTATTTGCTACACTTAAAGTTAGTATCGGATACAAAGATTATCACGTAAGCTTATTATACGTATCTTAAATGTTACATGCATGCAAAAAATGTCACTTACCAACCCATTGATGTCTGGTGTCAGGTAAAGGATCTCTCAGCCTCAAAGGGTAACCTTGAGAGGCATCCCTACTCAAGGGGAGATCACTGCCACGCAGCCAGCTGCTATGGAGGGAGAGCTCAACGGACCCTGATGGCTGCAGATATTTATAGCATAAAGTGGTTGATTTGTAGTCAGATTTTCTGCTGTGTTTATACAGTTTCAGCCGCTTATCAGCCCAGTCTCCAGCCAAACCATTTTTTTGGGGTTTGGTGCCGAGTTCTCACTGATAGTCTCACACAATAGGGTTAACTTCAGTTAGGCCTACTTGCTGAGCATCTGCCTGGACCAAAGTTCAGTTAGTTCAAACAGGAGAAGTGCATCCGTTACAGTCGGTCACATTAAGCATCTTTAGAATGGCCTAAAAATAGACTTGTCAATCATAACAGTAAGAAAATAGAAAACTTTCAGCAGCCTGACATAGCTGAATAAAAAGATTTCGATTTTCTACCATGGGAGCAATCACAGAATGAAGTCTGATAAAAATATGGCATTTTCTAGAGAGATCAAATGAAAGAATGACTATAATTATCTGTGTACTGATGTTGCCTGTCTCATCAAAACAGCCCTAAACCACTCCTTTCCAAAGCATGATGGAGTACATGATAAGTACATAAGTACAACTTATTTGTAACTTATACAAGAATTATGTTGCAATATAAAGCAAAAATGGATGTGGTTTTACTTGTATTTCTGCTTTTTGCATGCAAAGTCAAACAAAAAAAATGGTAAACTTTATTCTACCAGTAAAAAGATAAAAAAAGAGAAGTTACTATGGAGATTATATATGATACACTAAAGAACAGAAGGCCTAGAATTTTCAAAGTATGTCTGTTCGAAAAGCTTGCTAACAATGATCCCTTTTTTACTATTTAGGTTTTTTCCAGACAAAGTTTAAGGATTTTGAGCCAAAACCAGGTTTGATTAAATTTGGGATTGGATTTCTGTTGGGCTTTCTGTATTTATACCACTATCCTTTTTTTTTCAAATTAAAGAAGTTGTTATCATGAGATAGATGTCTTCTGATGCTATGAAGCTTGAAAAAAAAAACCTAATCCAGGACAGATGTATTACCTACATCAGATGAGCTTCCTGTCTACTCTGTAGCATTACCAGAAAGTTGATCAGAGGGAACCCAGTAAAATATTCCTCAGAGGCTATCAATATATTTTTTTTCTTAAAAACTGGATTAAGAAATACTCGATTTCACTACCCTTTTCTTCTTTTTTAACACCTCATTTTTAAGTTAATGTAAATAACTGTCTTTGTAGAGTATCTGGGAAGTACCTCACTGACAATGTGTATTGGAAGGAGGGATTTGACTAGAAGAACCTAAGTCTGAAAGGAATTATTGAACAAGAGTGACAACAGAAATGGAGAAGGGTATATGCTGATAAAAGACAAAGCCTAAAGTATGATCGGATGGGTTTTTTTACTTTTTTGTATCTTTTTTGTCATCCTTGATCTATGAAGGAAAAAAAGTAATTTTTGGAAAGTGACAAACAAATGAGAATTTGAAGAACTCTTATTATTTTAGTGATCCTAACAAACATTTTTATAAAGTATTTTTGTCAGGTTTTGTGAGGCCAGGGTTGGAAGAAATGTTTTGGTACGTTGGTCTTCTGATAGAGCTTCTTTTGGAAAACCATAGCAAGCAATGCAGGATTGGGGGGGGGGGGGGTGTTTGCCTTCAGCTTTCTAAAATGTGTCAAATACTGAGGCAAAGAACTTCCTAAAAATCAAGACAAGTGGCTCTAAGATTCCTGAAGAAAGGAACTGCATGCATGCTGTTTGTGACTTTCTTCATGTCAGGATTAGAGTGGTATAAATAAAACAAGCTGTGGTTTCTCCTTCAATGGAAAGCCGTGTTATAAGGCTCTTGCACTTGCCACAGCACAGCAGAACCGACATTCTCTTAAAACTTCTAATCTACCTACTGTTAATAACATACAATTGCTTCCTCATTTCTAGCAGATTCTTTTAGGCAAATTTTGTTATTTATTGGTTTAAAGTGAGTTGGGGGGGGAGTGGACAACTGGCATTCTAGAGTTTAGACACCTTCCCCTTAAGGTTCCTCAAAGTTTTAACAGCTTGGGGCAATACTGATCCTTCCTGATATCCCTTAGTATATACTTTATTTACAACTTGTGCAAAATTTACAGATTGATAATTATACAAATAGGCTAATAACAGTAATTAAAAGGATAATTATATAACTACATGCTGCTTAAAAGTGTGATTTAAATTATGACTGTGTGTCTGATTTACATGTCATCTAAATGAATAACAAAAGATCTAAAAGTGCTTCATGGAGAAACAGCAAATACAGAGAGTAGTATAATGCCTTTCTAGTGATCGCAGCATGAAAGATATTCTTTCTGGTTCTCGCAGAATATGTTTACATGATTATTCTGGCAAAGTGATCTCCCTTAATATTTGCCTTTAAGCTCAGGTACTAGCATATAAACTAGAGTTTATAAAGTTAGTTAAAAATGACAATGCTAGTCTATGAAAATTCACTTCACAGAGCCTCACAATAAGAAACATTTGCAAGTACTGTCAATCTATGCATGACTAATGTATATACCTAAGCACTGATATGTGTATTACACTGGTATAGTAGATAATGTGAAACTAGTGTGCCATTTATGAGGCAGCCACTAGAAGAGTTCTGTGTTTATGTAGAAACAATGCACAGGAAATTTTCCACACTTCCAGTCTCACACAGCCTTAGCCCTAATAAACTGCAAAGGAAATTAATTCCTTCACTGCACCTCTGAACTAATGGAAAGCCTCTCCTGGTTATTGCACTACCACAAACTTCCTCAGTGTCACAAAAAGGAAACATCCATCTGCACATTTTCTGCTTTGCTCCCCGTACTCCTCCAAGGCAAGAACTAATGATAATAATGTCTGAAAAGCTTTTAATTTAGCATCTTCATTAACTTTCTCTCTTCCTCTCATCTGAGTTTGCTGAATGGGATCCCATGTTAAAATATTATGCATTACATTTTTTTGCTCTGTCAAATATAAAATGCTGCTATTTGAAAATGTCTATGTTGCATACTATGGTACAACGCAGAGGTAGCTAGCAATTTAGTAAATTGGCTTGTACCAAGTTGTGTGCTCTCCCCCCCGCCCTGCATAAGCAGTAACCACCCGTGGGGGTAGTGATGAATGCATCCAGCTTGTGCTGGAATTTGGGGATGGATGGCAACACAGTAGCCAAGGCCTGCCTGAAGCAGTGACCCAAATATCATGCTGGTATGCAAATATGTCTTTAAGTCAATCATTTTACCCCCATAAATAGTGGACAGTCCTGGGCCCCTTGAGTTCTCCTGCATGGCAGCCGGCTGCCTGCCAGGATCTCCCCTTGAGTAGGGATGCCTCTCAAGGTTGCTCCTTTAGGTTGAGAGATTCCTTGCCGCAACAGATCCTCAGTAAGTGACTAATAGCATGCTAAACTTTGAAATCTTACCTAAGTGATATAAAGGCTTGATTGCGCATATATAATCCTCTAGACATAAACCATTGACCAATTCTGGGACTAGGATTGGATCCAACTGCACCTAGACTCCTCTCTGAGGAAGGAGTTTAGAAACTAAGGGGGTCCTTTCTGAACCTCATGACTCAATGGGAGGGTGTCCCTGACAGTTTTGTCTGACCCTGTCCTCTATGCAGTCAATACTCAAGTGTACCTGGCAATCGAATCTTGTTAAACCACTGTCGTATTTACCACTGAACTTTATTAAATCACTGTTTTATATCAGTAAAGCATATTTTTGCTTCTCTCTCACTCCATCTGTGACACCCATGAGTCCTTCTCTATTCACAAACAAGTCTAGGAGGGCACCTTTCCTAGTTGGCTCACTGAGTACTTGTGACAAGAAGTTATATCTTCCACAAGCTTCAGGAATTTCCCAGACTTGCTTGTCACAGCAGTATGGTATTCCCAGTTGATGCCTGGGAAGTTGAAATCTCCCATAAGGACCAGGGCTACCGATCCAGAGATTTCTCCTAATTGCCTGTAGAATAACTCATCAGTGCTATCATCCTGGCTGGGCAATCGGTAGTAGACACCCATCTGCTTTGTTTTCCATCCCCCTAATCCTCACCCAGAAGCTCTCAACCACATCATCCCTAACTGTAAGGGCTGTACAGTCACACCTATCCCTTACACATGGTGCAACTCCTCCACCTCGCCTGCCCTGCCTATCCCCCCTGAACAGCCTGTAGCCCTCCATCCCAACACTCCAGTCGTGGGACTCATTCCACCAAGTCTCATTAATACCAATGATATCATAGCTCTGGGAGTTGACGGACGCTTCCAGTTCATCCTGTTTGTTTCTTGTACTGTGTGCGTTGATGTACAAGCATTTCAGATGTGCTCCTGAGCCCTCCTGCTTGCGCAGGTTCCTCCTCTTTCTCATTATGCTGGTGGGAAGCTTTGGGGGTATAAATCCCCTTTTTGAAGCTGCTAAAAGGTGAAGTGCTGATCTGAACAGAAGCCAAGTGGCCACCTAGTTTGCAAACCAGGATGCTTAGAGCTTATACAATGCAGCAAGAAAGCACTTTAAAAGAAGCAAGGTGATTGTGGCAGAAGTGGATGCACAATGGCAGGCTGACTTGGTGGATATATAACAGTTTTCCAAGCACAGTGATGGTGTTAAGTACATCTTAACAGTGACAGTCATATTATTCAAGCATGCCTGGGCCATTGGTCTAAAAGGCAAAACAGGTTCTGAAATAGCTAGGGCTTTTAAAACAATTTTTAGCAGGCGGCAGAAGCCTCAGAAATTACAGACTGACCAGGGAAAAGAATTTTTAAACCAGCCTTTAAACAAGCTGTTAAAGCAGTGTAATGTTTACCATTTTGTTACTAATAATGAAGTAAAAGCCTCTGTCATAGAGTGTTTTAACAGGACACTCAAAACCAAGATGTGGAGATATTTTACAGCCTGCAACACTTTTTTCTACCTTGAAGTGTTGTCGGAGTTTTTAAAGAGCTGCAACCATAGCTTCCACAGAACTATCAGAGCCAGGCCTGCGGACATGAACCCTTCGAACTCTGCAAGGGTTTGGAAAACCGTATATGGGGGTGTGTTTAAAATTAAAGAACTTGCACCTCTGCTCAAAAAGGGAGACCACGTCAGGGTGTCTAGAACAAAAGAGAGATCTGAGAAAGGTTATGAGCAGATGAAATTTTCATAGTAGTTGAAATTGTGAGAAGGGGACAGATACCTGTGTACTGCTTGATAGACTATGGTCATGAAGCAACTGAGGGGACATTTTACCCTGAAGAACTTCAAAAAGTGAATCCTGATGAGGACAGAATCTACAAAATTGAGAGGACCATTGCTGCAAAAGGGAAAGGAAGAAAGAAACAGCTACTGGTGAAGTGGCGTGTTCAGACTCAAAAATTTAACAGTTGGATAGAAGCCTTCCAAGTCCAGGACATCAAGCATTTGAGGTTGGAGTGGGGGGAAAAAGAAGGATGGTGGACAGGGGTTTCTACATCATGCTACCCAGCAATGCCAGTGCCAGAATCTTCCCATAAAACATCAGCTCGAACTTTACCATACAGCTGGTGAGGCCCCTGGAGCTCTCAGAGAAGAGGAAGGTGGGGCATGCAGAAATACGGTACCCACATAGCTGGAATAACATCAATGAAGATGCCATCTTTGAAATAGCGCTACAGGGTAAGACATGGCAGCATACTTTGCAAAAAGGCTATTATCTGTCCCTCTCCATGTTGATGGAGTGTACGAACCATCTTAACCCCCACAACAAAGCTTCAACTGTTGACTTTCCAGCAGTAGGCCTGGTCTATGACTGTCATAAGGAAAACAAAGCCCAAAATGGATGAGAAGCCTTACACATTTTCTTCAACTGGGGATCTAGCACATCTTTTGGGGGCTTCTCCAGAGGTTTCTGCTAATAAATTTCTCTTTGTGGCAGACATCATTGGAAGGTTTAACTTGCTCTATATCTACATGGATCTTGTAGAGCACCAGCTTGTCAGGGACTCTTTGGTTCCATTATTGTGCTGTGTTCAATAACAATGCGATCATTATGGTGACATGATAAGCCACACTATATGCCCATAAACTGCCAACACATTGGTATGATGAGCAATGAAATAAAGACTGACCAGAACAAGCATGTCTCATTTTGCTTTGGGAAGGTGATTGTGAAGTTGCATCTGTGACCCTGGAACTCTCAGATATTTTAAGAAACCATGCCAAAATGGCACTGGTGAAGAATTATGGGGACCCAGATTCGTGCATGAATTATTACAGAGCCCAGGATGGATAGGGTCTCCCCGGTTTTCAAGGCTCTTGTATTGGGTATATGTGGCAAGGTTTTGGTAGCAGGGGGTGCTGCAGAGGTAGCCTCTGTGAGAAGAGGTCAGGGGCTGCCCTGTGCTGGACACAGCTGGTTCCAGTCAGCTGAGCAACAGATCCACCACAGGCCAAAGCTGAGACAATCAGCCAAGCTGGTGGCACCTCTGTGAAAACTTGTTTAAGAAAGGGCGGAAAATGCCACACAGGCAGAGGAAGAGGGAAAAAAAGAGTGAGAAACAGCAGTGTGAACACCAAGGTCAGAGGAGAAGGAGGGGTAGGAGGTGCTCCATGGCGCTGGAGCAGGTATTCCCCTGCAGCTTGTGGAAGAGGCCATGCTGGAGTAGATATTCACTGCAGCTTATGGGAGGACCCCATGACAGAGCAGTTAGATATTTCCCAAAGGAACTGTAGCCCTTGGAGAGTCCGCGCTGGAGCAGATTTTTCCTGACAGGACTGCAGGCCATGGAAGAGCCCATGCCGGAGCAGAGGAAAAGTTTGAGAGGGTAAAAGCAGCAAGGAGAAACTGCTATGTACTAACTGTAAACCCCCATTCCCCCTGCACCACTCAGGGTGGGTGGGTAGAGGAGTCTGGAGTGAAGGAGTGAAGCTGAGCCTGGAAAAAGGTGGGGGGTGAAGGGTGTTGTTTTAATTTTATCTTTGTTTCTCGCTACGCAACTCTATTTTTAACTGGCAATAAATTAAGTTAATTTTCCCCAAGTCGGGTCTGTTTTGCCTGTGATGGTAACTGATAAGCAATCTCCCTGCCGTTATCTCCACACACGAGCTTTTTTATCCTATTTTCATCTCCTGTTCTGCTGAGGAGGGAGAGTGAGAAAGTGGCTGGGTAGGAGTTTGGCCCTTAGGCAAGGTTAACCCACCACAATGTTCCTGTGATGTATGGGGCAGATGTCGGAGGTATATTCTGCAGCCTGTTTAGAAAGGCCATTATGCTTTTGAAGAGGGGGTTGGAAATTGTTAAGCCACATGTTAAAAGTGATGCTCAAACTATTGCAAAAAACATGTTTGGGCATGTTTCCAAGGCCATCCTGGAAAAGCTGGAAATACAGTCAAAAAGGAGGGGTCAGGGCTTGCTTATATTCAAAGAAAAAACCTTAAAAGAAAGAGACCTATATCATGTCCCTAGAGGGAAGGCCTGCCCCAGCCCTTTAAAACAAAAAGCATGGAGGGTGCCAGACAACAGTCTGACCAGGACAAGAAGAAAAAGAACAAGCCAGGCTGAATGGTGCAAAAGAAACAGAAAACCCAGAGAAAGGGGTCCCATTCTACCACTAGAAAAGGAAATAGATTGTATTGGATCTGGCTGGGATGGAGGTACCTTTCCCCATAGCAGCCCTCATAGTGCTGTGCTTTGTATTTGTATCTAGAAAGGTGTTGATAACACACCAGTGTCTTGGCTACTGCTGAGCAGTGCTCCCACAGCATCAAGGCTGTCTCTCCAACATCCCCCTCACCCCCAAAGGCCTGCAGGCTAGGGGTGGGCAAGAGCTTGGGAGGGGACATAGCCAGGACAGCTGACCCAAACTGACCAAAGGGATATTCCATACCATATAACATCATGCTCAGCAATAAAATCTAAGAGAAAGGAGGAGGAGGGGGAGGCATTCATTATTAAGGCATTTGTCTTCCAAAGCAACTGCTACACGTACTGAGGCCCTGCTTCCTAGGAAGTGGCTGGACATCGCTTGCTGATGGGAAGTAGAGAATAAATATTTTTGTTTTCCTTTGCTTCCATGTGCAGCCTTTGCTTTTTCTTTTATTAAACTGTCTTTATCTTGACCCACAAGTTCATCTTATTTTCTCCCCCCTGTCCTGCTGTGGAGGGGAATGATAGAGCAGCTTGGTGGGCATCTGGCAGCCAGCCAAGGTCAACCCACCACAATATTTTAAAAGGGATGGCTTTCATTCATGGCTGCTCAAAAGAATATACCATATCTGAGCTGGATTTGTTTGAAGTGTCCCTGACACAGACCAGCATTGAGAAAAGCCTGTTTATTGAGGTGCCTCCACTTTCTGCTATTGCAGAGTCTGCACCTCTGGACTTTTTCATAGCTGGGAATAGGGAAGATTCCATAGATCTGAACAACACCTGCTGCACCTTTGCTGCAAGATCATAAAAGCTGACAGATCTAACCTGGTGAGGCCATGGGTCTTGTGAATTACCAACTGGCCTCTGTTTTCAGTCAGCTGGATATTATGCTGGGGGACCAACTGATGAGCCAGAGCAACAACTGCTACCCCTCCTGCACCTTCCTTGAGCAGCCCCTGTCCACACACTTCTCCACGGGGCTGTTCTACGAAGACACAGCCAGACAGCAGGAAATGGTCACGCTGGATGGCATCAATAATCGGGGTTTAGGCAACGCTGGGCTCTGACAGCCTAGAGTAGGAGGATCAAGCTATTAGGATCCCTCCAAAGCGATCTGTTCTTTCAAGATAAGCTTTTTCTGAACAGTGCAGATGTAAAAATTAAGCTGACTCAGCAAAGACAGTTTCTGTTTATGAGCATCCCGGTGGCAAGAGCCTGCAAGCTGGTTATTACCTATGCCTCACTGTTTGTGAAGAAAGTGTGAGTGGAGCCTGGAGTGTGTTTGAGGCACGCTGAGGCATTACTTAGGGCCAATGCTAAATACTTGGTGGAGCACGTGGGCAGGAAAGTGTTCAGCATACTGGCCAGCAGTCGTGTCAGCAACCAGGAAAATTTATTCCTGGGACAACCGGCCAAGGTTGGAATTTGTTGATAACAACACTTTTAGAGACAATTATGCTAAGAAAGCTTTCAACTTTAAACATTATGATATATGATACTCAAGAGGGAAGGGATGCCATCCAGAGGGACCTTGACAGGCTGGAGAGGTGGGCCCATGCAAATCTCATGAAGTTCAACAAGGCCAAGTGCAAGGTTCTGTACCTGGGTCGGGGCAATCCCAAACATGGATACAGGCTGGGGGATGAGTGGATTGAGAGAAGCCCTGTGGAGAAGCCAATTGCATCCTAGGCTGCATCAAAAGAAGCATGGCTAGCAGGTCAAGGGTGGTGATTCTCCCCCTCTACTCTGCTCTCGTGAGACCCCACCTGGAGTACTGTGTTCAGCTCTGGGGCCCCCAGCATAAGAAAGGGCCATGAAGATGATCAGAGGGCTGAACACCTCCCCTATGAGGATGGGCTGAGAGAGTTGGGGTTGCTTAGCCTGGAGGAGAGAAGGCTCTGGGGAGACCTTATAGCAGCCTTCCAGTAATTAAAGGGGGCCTACAGGAAAGATGGGGAGGGACTCTTTATCAGGGAGTGTAGTGATAGGACAAGGGGTAACGGTTTTAAACTGAAAGAGGGTAGATTTAGATTAGATATTAGGAAGAAATTCTTTACTGTGAGGGTGGTGAGACTCTGAAACAGGTTGCCCAGAGAAGTTGTGGATACCCCATCCCTGGGAGTGTTCAAAGCCAGGTTGGATGGGGCTTTGAGCAACCTGATCTAGTGGAAGGTATCCCTGCCCATGGCAGTGGGGTTGGAACCAGGTGATCTTTAAGGTCCCTTCCAACCCAAACCATTCTATGATTCTATGATTTTCCTTCTGAATTCCACCATTTAAAGTTGCATTGCAGTGAGTGTGAAACTCAAAGTTGGAATTATGCTCACCATGATACTTTTACCACACTATTACCCACATCATTAACAACAAAATTCACAACCGGGGTAGCTCCAGTGGACATTGTAGAAGTCATGAGAAGAGACAATGGCTTACTTAAAATAATTTGAGAAGCAGCAAAAATAAACATCCTCATTTTACATTCCCTTATTAAACTGTGAGAAAAACAAAAGTTTCAGAAGAGAAAAGGTGTTTCCAAAGGGGATCACAAGCAGCAAAAGACATTGAAGCTCCAGCAGGGATTTCTACTAACTTCGCCAAAGCCACAAAATGATTTCAGAGTTAAATTTCTTCCTTTTGCTGACTACACAGGGGACAGGGGGCCTCAAGATGAACAACAGAAACAGAAGCAGTCACATCAAAAACAGGTTATCTTTGATATTGTAAGAGTTGAGAATATAATTTAATCTATTGGGGGGTGTAAAAATAATTTCTGCACAGATGGATATTCAGATTCATTTTATCAGGCCCAGTGTTAAAGGGGTCCACACATTGTCGTCTTCTATTTAGTGGTAAGTGCGGGTGCTCAGCACCCTGCATTATTAAGTTAAAATTAATGAGCCTACTCCTGGGAGTAAAAATCCTCACAGGAACTGTTGTGGTTTAATCCCAGCCAGCAACTATGCACCACACAGCCGCTCACTCACTCCCCCCCAGTGGGGTGGGGAGAGAGAATTGGAAGGGTGAAAGTCAGAAAACTCCTGGGTTGAGATAAGAACAGTTTAATAATTGAAGTAAAATGAAAAAGAATGATAGTAGTAATAGTAATAGTAATAGTAATAGTAACAGTAATAGTAATAGTAATAGTAATAGTAATAATAATAATAATAATATATAATAATAACATACAAAGCAAGTGAGTGATACACTGTACAATTGCTCACCACCCCCTGACTGATGCCCAGCCTGTTCCCGAGCAGCAATCCCCTCCCCCCCAACCAACTCGCCCCAGTTATATACTGAGCATGATGTCATACGGTATGGAATAGCCCTGTGGCCAGTCTGGGTCAGCTGTCCTGGCTGTGCCCCCTCCCAGCTTCTTGTGCGCCACGCAGAGCATGGGAAGCTGAAAAGTCCTTGACTGGTGTAAGCACTACTTAGCAACAACTAAAACATCAGTGTGTTATCAACATTATTCTCATACTAAATCCAAAACACAGCACTATACCAGCTACTAAGAAGAAAATTAACTCTATCCCAGCTGAAACCAGGACAGTATCCACCCCTTATTCCATACCATATACGTCATGCCCAGGTCTTTCAAATACATTCCAATTAATCACTACCACTTTTCCAGTCTTTTGATATATTTTTATATATATATATATATACACACACACACATATAGATATAATTTCCCTAGTCTATAGGCTATCCCTCTAAAATGTTTGTTGAGTTCATTTAGTTCATGACTTTAGGCTTCATCTGTCATAACAGTCTTTCAGGGCAGGAGAGATGGTGTGTGGTGTTGGATTGTTGCATGCTGAAGTCAGTTCTGGTTCCATCACCACTGCACTTCGTTCAGTTTCCTCAAATTTGTTCGTCATTAATTTAGGTGATTCTTACTGTATACTGTTGATATGGCACATAGTGATCATTGAAGTGATGACACCTAGTATTATATAGCAACTAACATTATACAATTCAGTTCATTGGCTATTTTCACCCAAAATCAAATCTCCTTGAGGTACACATCGGACTTCCCCATCCTCCCGCATCACCCATCAAGTGCATCCAGGTCCTTGAGCAAAAGCAATCCCACAAATGGGTTTACCTCTGCCTGAAGCAGGAGTAACCCAGACTGTCTTCCCCGTCATATTTTTTAGGTGCACTACAGGGACTTTATCCCCCTCTGCAGTACGTAAAAGTCTTGATTGGACAGGGCCAGCTCGATTGGCAGATCCCCTAGTGTTGACTAAGCAGGTAGCCTTTGCTAAATGTGTATCCCAATGTTTGAATGTCCCACCACCCATTGCTTTTAGTGTAGTCTTTAACAGTCCATTGTATCGTTCGATTTTCCCGGAGGCTGGTGCATGATAGGGCATGTGATACACCCACTCAATGCCATGCTCTTTGGCCTAGGTGTCTATGAGGCTGTTTCGGAAATGAGTCCCGTTGTCTGACTCAGTTCTTTCTGGGGTGCCATGTCGCCACAGGACTTGCTTTTCAAGACCCAGGATAGTGTTCCAGGCAGTGGCATGGGTCATGGGATATGTTTCCAGCCATCCGGTGGTTGCTTCCACCATTGTAAGCACATGGCGCTTGCCTTGGCAGGTTTGTGGAAGTGTGATATAATCAATCTGCCAGGCCTCCCCATATTTATATTTCAGCCATCGTCCTCCATACCAGAGAGGCTTGAACCGCTTGTCTTGCTTGATTGCAGCGCATGTTTCACATTCATGGATAACCTGTGCAATAGTGTCCATGGTCAGGTCCACCCCTCGATCACGAGCCCATCTATATGTTGCATCTCTTCCTTGATGGCCTGAGGTGTCATGGGCCCACCGAGCTAGAAATAATTCACCCTTATGTTGCCAGTCCAGGTCCACTTGAGCCACTTCAATCTTAGCAGCCTGATCCACCTGCTGATTGTTTTGATGTTCTTCAGTGGCCTGACTCTTGGGTATGTGAGCATCTATGTGACGTACTTTTACAACCAGGTTCTCTATCCGGGCAGCAATATCTTGCCACAATGTGGCAGCCCAGATGGGTTTGCCTCTGTGCTGCCAGTTGCTCTGCTTCCACTGCTGTAACCACCCCCACAGAGCATTTGCCACCATCCATGAGTCAGTATAGAGATAGAGCATTGGCCACTTTTCTCGTTCGGCCATATCTAAAGCCAGCTGGATGGCCTTCACCTCTGCAAACTGACTCGATTCACCTTCTCCTTCAGCAGTTTCTGCAACTTGTCGTACAGGACTCCATACAGCAGCTTTCCACCTCTGATGTTTCCCCACAAGACGACAGGACCCATCAGGGAACAGGGCATATTGCTTCTCATTTTCTGGCAGTTTATTATACGGTGGGGCCTCCTCAGCACGCGTCACCTCCTCCTCTGGTGATATTCCAAAATCTTTGCTTTCTGGCCAGTCCATGATCACTTCCAAGATTCCTGGGCGACTGGGGTTTCCTATTCGAGCCCATTGTGTGATCAGTGCGACCCACTTACTCCATGTAGCATCAGTTGCATGATGTGTAGAGGGGACCCTCCCTTTGAACATCCAGCCCAACACTGGCAGTCAGGGTGCCAAGAGGAGCTGTGCTTCAGTACCAGCCACTTCCGAAGCAGCTTGAACCCCTTCATATGCTGCTAATATCTCTTTTTCAGTTGGAGTATAGCTGGCCTCAGATCCTCTGTATCCCTGACTCCAAAATCCTAAGGGTTGACCTCGAGTCTCCCCCGGTGCTTTCTGCCAGAGGCTCCAGGTAGGGCCATTCTTCCCGGTTGCAGTGTAGAGCATATTTTTTACATCCTGTCCTGCCCGGAGTGGCCCAAGGGCTACTGCATGAACTATCTCCTGTTTAATTTGTTCAAAGACCTGTCATTGCTCAGGGCCCCATTTGAAATCATTCTTCTTCCGGGTCACTTGATAGAGAGGCCTTACGATCAGACTGTAATTTGGAACATGCATTCTCCAAAAACCCACAACGCCCAAGAAAGGCTGTGTTTCCTTTTTGCTGGTTGGTGGAGACATGGCTGTTATTTTGTTGATCACATCCATTGGGATCTGATGACGTCCATCTTGCCATTTTATTCCTAAAAACTGGATCTCCTGTGCAGGTCCCTTGACCTTACTTTGTTTTATGGCAAAGCCGGCCTCCAGAAGGATTTGGACTATTTGCTTCCCTTTCTCAAAACCTTCTGCTGCTGTGTTGCCCCACACGATGATGTCATCAATGTACTGCAGGTGTTCTGGAGCTTAATCCTGTTCCAATGTAGTCTGGATCAGTCCATGGCAAATGGTGGGGCTATGTTTCCACCCCTGGGGCAGTCGATTCCAGGTGTACTGGACCCCCCTTCAAGTGAAAGCAAAGTGTGGCCTGCACTCTGCTGCCAAAGGAATTGAGAAAAAGGCATTAGTGATGTCAATTGTGGCATACCACTTGGCTGCCTTTGACTCCAATTCATATTGAAGTTCTAGCATGTCCGGCACGGCAGCACTCAGAGGCGGCGTGACTTCATTGAGGCCCCGATAGTCTACTGTTAGTCTCCACTCTCCATTAGGCTTTCGCACTGGCCATATGGGACTGTTAAAAGGTGAGCGAGTCTTGCTGATCACTCCTTGGCTCTCCAGTCGACGAATCAGCTTATGGGTGGGAATCAGGGAGTCTCTGTTGGTGCGATATTGCCACCGATGCACTGTTGTGGTAGATTAGCACCTGTTGTTCTTTGACCCTCAGCAACCCCACAACAGAAGGGTCCTTTGAGAGACCAGGCAGGGTAGACAGCTGTTTCATTTCCTCCATCTCCAAGGCAGCTATACCAAAAGCCCACCAGTACCCTTTTGGGTCCTTGAAATACCCTCTCCTGAGGTAATCTATGCCAAGGATGCATGGAGCCTCTGGGCCAGTCACAATGGGGTGCTTCTGCCACTCCTTCCCGGTTAAGCTTACTTCGGCCTGCAATACAGTCAGCTGCTGGGATCCCCCTGTCACTCCAGAAATACAGATGAGTTCTGCCCCTTCATAGCTTGATGGCATGAGGGTACACTGTGCACCGGTGTCCACTAGAGCCTTCTACTCCTGTGGGTCTGATGTGCCAGGCCATCGAATCCACACAGTCCAGTACACCCGGTTGTCCCTTTCCTCCACCTGGCTGGAGGCAGGGCCCCTCTAGTCCCGGTCATAGCATTCGTTGCTCACTTCTTGTAAATGCGAATCAAAAACCCCTTTATTGTGATCGGAAGCAAAATCAGCCCTTTTATCCTGTCTGGGGAACTGCTCACTGGAAACTGGAGCAGCAATTTTCCTGGAAGAACCACCTTTTGTGATTGTTTTTCCCTGCAACTCACGTACCCGTGCCTCTAGGGTCGAGGTAGATTTTCCATCCCACTTCCTCATGTCCTCTCCATGGTCACGCAGATAAAACCACAGGGTGGCCCGTGGTGTGTATTCACTGTATCTTCTCTCTTGAACAGAGGGATGCTTACTCCTGATGGCTGAGATACTGGTCCGTACAGGTGAGGAGTAGGACATGTCCTCTTTGAATCGCTGGAACTCCCGGGATAATTTCTCAGCTAGCACGTCAGGCAGTTTCTCCACAGCCGCGACGCAGGCCCGTAGGGAGGAAGAGAGACTTTCTTCGTATTGTCGGAGTTGGCCAGCCAATTCATCCACCGTTGGTCCCTCTTCATCTTTCCAGGTCATTGTTGCCAAAGAGTTTGCATATGATGACGGTGCGCTCTGCACAAACTTCCACCACATGGGTCATGTGCACTGGACTTCATCTGGATCTTTGGATAACTGCTCATTGTTCAAGTCATTATGCATCACCTCCAGCACGGCTAATTCCCTCAGGTACTGGATACCTCTCTCCATGGTGGTCCACTTGCCTGGGTGACATATAACATCTTCCTTGAAAGGATACCTTTCCTTAACAGCTGCCAGAAGTCGCCTCCAGAGGCTGAGGACTTTTGCCCCTTTTCCAATGGCTTTGTCAATGCCCCCTTCCCTAGAAATGGATCCCAGCTGCTTGGCTTCCTTAGTCTCTAATTCCAGGCTACCAGCCCCATTATCCCAGCATCAGAGCAGCCAGGTGATGATGTGCTCACCTGGATGACGACTAAAATCTTTTCGCATATCTCGCAGCTCACTCAGGGACAGAGATCGGGTTGTTACCATCTCATTTATGGGTTCTGCCTTTTCCTCCTCCTGTTCTTGTGATGGCCCTGGTTCATCATCAGCCCTTACTAAACGAGTTGATTTTCTTGTGTATTTTTTCTTCTGTATAGGGGCAACTGATACTGGCACGGGTTGGTTCTCTGGTGTAGCCACAGCGCTTGTTACAGGGGCTGGCGTATCGGCAGCGCTCGTCACAGGGGCTGGCGTAGCCGTAGTGTCTGTTGCCGGGGCTGGCATAGCTGCAGCGCCAGTTGTTTTGTCATCAGATCCAGAGACCTTCTCTTCCCCTTGAGGGTTCTGAATAGTGTTTAATACGGCTCGGTAGGCATGGGCCAGGCCCCAGCACATTGCAGTGATTTGTGTCTCCCTAGAATTGTCAGGATGACAGCATACTTTTTCCAAATGCTCTACTAATTTTTCAGGATTCTGCACTTGTTCAGGGGTGAAACTCCAAAACACTGGAGGGGCCCACCGTCCTAGGCATTTGCCCATACTCTCCCACACACCCTGCCACTCATAATTATCCAGCCTTGGGGCAGATCTCTGGATGATATTCTTAAAATGCATATTAACTCTAGACAAAACCGAAACAATGTACCCAAGAAATACCAATAGATGTATCTTAACTACCCAAGGATGTTCAAGATACTGAAAAGTTGTTGTAATGAAGGAGGAAACATAGAAGGCGGCAGTGAAGGTGCTATTCTGTATTTCCTCCATAAAAAGCCTCTCAGAGGAAGAGGTATAATCGCTAATTGTCTCCATGAGGTGGTACCCGAAGTACAGTAATGGCTTCAGTACAGAACCCAAATACCAGATAGTGCTCAAGGTCAGTGTTTTAATAACAAATCTCCTAGGCAAAACATCACTAATCACGGCAGAGCACAGAAAACTGCAACACCCAACACCAATCTTTAACACGTACTGCAAAAACAAGAGCATGGTGCAGATCAGGTAGACTAATACCGAGAGCAGATGAATCAATATTATGACCAGCAACTGTTAACAGATACAAATTCCTTAATACACTGATTAATCTGTTATTATCTCAAACCCTTTGCCCCACGTTGGGTGCCAAAAAAGGACTGTCGTGGTTTAATCCCAGCCAGCAACTATGCACCACACAGCCGCTCACTCACTCCCCCCCAGTGGGGTGGGGGGAGAGAATTGGAAGGGTGAAAGTCAGAAAACTCCTGGGTTGAGATAAGAACAGTTTAATAATTGAAGTAAAATGAAATAGAATGATAGTAGTAGTAGTAGTAGTAATAATAATAATAATATAATACAATAATAACATACAAAGCAAGTGATATACTGTACAATTGCTCACCACCCCCTGACTGATGCCCAGCCTGTTCCCGAGCAGCAATCCCTTCCCCCCCAGCCAACTCGCCCCAGTTATATACTGAGCATGACGTCATACGGTATAGAATAGCCCTGTGGCCAGTCTGGGTCAGCTGTCCTGGCTGTGCCCCCTCCCAGCTTCTTGTGCGCCACGCAGAGCATAGGAAGCTGAAAAGTCCTTGACTAGTGTAATCACTACTTAGCAACAACTAAAACATCAGTGTGTTATCAACATTATTCTCATACTAAATCCAAAACACAGCACTATACCAGCTACTAAGAAGAAAATTAACTCTATCCCAGCTGAAACCAGGACAGGAACTCACACTAAGATGATACCAGATAAGGAGGAAGAGATTTTTACACCCAAACACTTGTCTTTTGAGTCCCTTATAAAGAGAGTTTTCTTTCCTAACACCACTGAATCTATATTATTGCTTGCCCCACCAAAAAAAGGGAGTGTAATATATGTAATGTTCCTATGAGTGAATGGTATACTGGCCATATATATAAGTATATACATCCAACATCAAACAAAACCCACTTACCTCTGCCTAAGCTGAATCCACACTTAAGATGATATGCACACAGATCACCAGTGTCCTGGCAGGCCCTTAGATCAGAGTGGAAGCTGAATGCATGGAGGCACTCACCCATCTCCAGTTGGTAATAGCTGTTCTGGGGCAGATGTGACCTTCTAGCATGACTACGGTTGGAAACAAACTCAGATTCATTACCTCAGGCTGCTGAAACAGAGCCATGGCAGGGACGAATTTGTGGAGATCAGAACATGGAGGTTGCCTGGTGTCTGGGACTTCCTTCTTGACAAAATTCAGTATTGGATAGCCCAGCAAAACCAAGGGCACCAGCTGAGGACATTTCTGTCTAAACATCAAGCCCCATATGCTTATTTATTTTACATTGCTGCTGTTGTTATTTATATTGCAGTAGCAGCAATGGTCACAGTCACAGACCTAGGCTCCACTGTGCTGAGCAAACGATTTAAAAAAAAAAAAAAAAAGCCCTGCATCAAAAGATTGTACAGTAAATCAGTGTAAGTCAGAGATACCACCTAAGCAAGGAAAGACAACATTTACCTACACGTGGTCATGTTTTCTATAGATACCCAGTAATCTCGGGAGGCCGTAAGTAGGGTATTGGGCCCATCAACTCTTCCTCATTTCACAGAGGGAACAGCAGTTGTACCAGGCAAGAGGAACCTGCTGAGTTGAATTGCCAGCACTGAAAGCAAGTCTCTGAATTTTATTTTCCCTTTTTACTGCTTTCTCACTGATTGTCCTTTTCATGTCACCTCTTAGCCTGTCAGTGAAACGTGTCAGCTGGCAAACCTGCCTGTCCTCACCCTTTTTCTTTCTACCTATTTTAATTATTTCTCCATCTTCCACAGTTTCTGACCTTCCATTAGCTGATTACTTTTATCTGAACATGGTCTTTTTCTCTATTACTTCAGTATCACGTACCATCCTTTGCAAAGTCCTCACCCTGCATTTCCATACATGCATGAAACAGAAAAGTTGTGGACATGGAACTAATATGACATGAGTTTTCTAGAACCCCTGTTGTAAAACATGAAGCATAAGGAGGATGTCTACCTGGACTTTAGGAAGGCCTTTGACATTGTCTGCCATAAGATCTTCATAGAGAAGATGCTGATGAGCAGGATGAGCAGATAGTGAGGTGGACTGAAAACTGGCTGAACAGCCAGGCCCAGAGGGTGGTGATCAGCGGCGCAAAGTCTAGTTAGAGGCCAGTATCTAGCAGTGTACCCCAGGGGTCAATTCTGGGTCCAGTCCTGTTTAACAGCTTCATTAATGATCTGGATGATAGGGCAGAGCGTACCCTCAGCCAGTTTGCAGATGACACAAAACTGGGAGGAGTGGCTGATATGCCAGAGGGTCATGCTGCCATCTAGAGGGACCTCGACAGGCTGGAGAAATGGACTGACAGGAACCTCATGCAGTTCAACAAGGGTGTCCTGGTTTCGACTGGGATAGAGTTGATTTTTTTCCTAGTAGCTGGTATAGTGCTGTGTTTTAGATTTAGGATGAGAATAATGTTGATAACACACTGATGTTTTAGTTGTTGCTAAGTAGTGCTTACACTAGTCAAGGACTTTTCATCTTCCCATGCCCTGCCAGCGAGAAGCTAGGAGGGAGCACAGCCAGGAGAGGTAACCCAGACTGCCCAAAGGGCTATTCCATACCATTGAAAGGGTTAAAAACACAAGAGCAAGAAAGATGTTGTAAATACCTTAGCCACCTAATTAGATCAGAAGACACCCTGGCGCGATTTAAGGGTGCCTTACAGTTTGATGTGATTCAAGGAGTAGCTAGAAGAATAGTTATAAGATAAGGGGGGCTCCAGGATAATCCCATCCCAGACAACTGGGCCTTGGGAGAACAATGCATGGAAGATAGGAGGTCACAAAAGAATGACAACAGCCTTGAAGGACACCGTTTACGTGATCCTAGGACTGAGTTTGCGCAGAAGTAGAGGTCAATCAGCGAACACAGTGAAGACGACTACGAGCCTTCGTCTGAAGACCCCCAAAGACCACCTGAAGACCACCACGGGAGACGACTGCGCATGCGGATCGGACATTTGCATATGTTAATGAGTTCCAGGAAATCTCATGTTTATGTAAATGATTTTTGGGAAATCCTGTGAATATGTAGGATTTTATAGTATATAATCTCTGAAAGTCTACCAAATCGGTGGAGCACTTATGGTGGAGAATCCCCAGTGCTGCCCAGCGCTGCAATAAAGGATACCTGCTTAATAGTAACTTCGTTGCTATTGAGTTTCATTTCAGGGACTCTCTGAATACTCCGTTTGTCCCTTGGGGAGATTAGGACTGTGAGGAGAAGCATCCGTGAATTTTTGTATCAGTTTTGGCACCCCAGGTGGGACCCTCTCTGCTCGGCTGCAGGACCCATTGATAACTGGATTCCCTAGGGTACCCCTGGAAATTTTCCGGAGGGACTCCTTGCCTCAATCGGATCGCTGCGGGAGCAGACAAGAACTTTCTTCGGAAAAAGGTATTCTTTCTTAAATTTGGTTTGGGACTAGTCATTTGTTGGAAACCCCTGTAAGCCGTGAGTGGTTCACGCTTGGTGGAGTATACCGGGCTGCTAGCGCCTTAAAGGTATACATCTGGGAGCACTTCGGTGCTCATCTGGGGGCACTTCGGTGCCCATCTAGGAGCGCTTTGGTGCTCATCTGGGAGCGCTTCGGTGCTCATTTGGAACGCTTGCATTTGGGTATATTGGATCTTGGCTTTGGAACTTGGTTATTTGATTTTGGGATTGTGTTTGGAATGTTATAAGGACAAGTAGTTGCTCTGTGTTTGCTTTTAGGATTTTCTTGTTCATTGTATTGGTAAGTGAGCGTTTTTGTTGTCAAAAGTGTGTATGCTGTCCTGTGTGTGTGTGAATGAGACGTACTCTTAGTATGAAGTGAGTGCGGAGTCCTGATCCGCGGTTTCGTTGTCCCGCGAGGGAAACGGCCAGAGATGGACGAAGCGAAAGAAAAAGGTTGTAAGGATGTAAAACAGTAATTCTGTAACCCTCTAAGTGGTAAAGTGTGAACCGTGGAATTAACTATTAAGATACTGTGGGGATACAGGAGAGAACTGAGACCAACAAAATGGGAGGGTCACAGCAAAGTAAAGAGATACCAAAGAAAACCCCATTAGGTTGCATTTTATATCACTGGAAGGACATAGGGGGTCCTCCTGGAGGAAATGTGAATAAGAAAACTCTAATTAAGTATTGTAATCAGTGGTGGCCATTGTATAAACTAGAAGATGAAGAGAGGTGGCCTTTGAATGGGACTCTGAAGTATAATGCCTTGCTGCAACTCCTGTTATTTTTTTAAGGAGGGAGGGAAAATGGGACAAAGCTATGTATGTGGATATGTTTTTCACCCTCCGAAATCAGCCTGAGTGGCAGAAAGACTGTGGTTTTAATTTTGCTCCCCAAGATCCCATGGTGTTGGCTTTGGAAAAGGAAAATCAGAAGGAGTTAGGGAAGTTGAAGCGATGTTGTTCAGCATGTAGTATTGGACAGAGGTGTTTGAAGGTGAAAGAGAAACCCAGAAAGGCAGAGGAAAGGATAGAGGACAATGTGGCACCCCCGGGTCTGGGACCAGCTTCAACTTCAACCTCTCCAATGGTCCCAGACAGTGAGGAGGAGGTTTCAGAAGGAAACGTGGGACCCTCTATTTCCCTGAGACATACTCCAATTACAACCAGGACCCGCAGTAAAATGAGACCTATTATAGAGGCGCCTTTAAGGCAGGCAATAGGCCCTGGGGGACCCGTGGTAATAAGAGTGCCTTTCCAGATGGATGATGTGGATAAGTGGAAGGATGCAGTTAAGGGGTACAGAGAGGACCCAAGTGGGGTTGCGAAAAGATTTGAGTGGATTATTAAGAATTTGGATCCAGATTGGAAAGATGTGGATCTTATGCTAGGTGCTATGACTGAAACCGAGAAGCAGTTTGTATTAAAGGCAGCCCGAGCTCACGTAGAAACACAGATTGAGGGACGAGTTTTACAGGGCACAGCCGAAGATCATGTGCCCTCCAGGGACCCGGGTTGGGACCCTAATGATCCAGCTCAGTACCGTTTGTTGCAACGATACCGAACCTGGATCAAATTGGGAATAGAACATGCGATCCCAAAGGCAGTTAACTGGTCTGCTCTGTATGCTATCAAGCAGGGGCAGACTGAAACGCCCACGGAGTTTTTGGATCGCTTACGGGCCGCTGTGAGAAGATTTATTACTATGGAACCGGAGTCAGAAGCTGCCACACAGCAGTTGGTATCTCTGTTTTTGGGACAATCCACTAATGATATCAGAAAGAAACTTCAGAAACTTAGGGAACCAGATATAAGGAATTTAGAAAAATTGCTGGAGGAAGCGTGGAGAGTATATCGGAATGGGGAGGGGGAAGACAGAAGGAAACTGGGAAAGGAGATAGTGGCTGCATTAGCTCAGCAAAATCTGGAAGGAATGCAAACAGGAGGAGCTGGGCAAGTAAGGCGAAGAATGAGTAACAGAGGTAGAGGTAGTTTGAGATATAATCAATGTGCTTATTGTAAAGTGTTTGGACACTGGAAAAAGGAATGCCCCTGGAGTACACATAATTTGAAGACGGTGGCAGAAATACAAGAGAATGATTGACAGGGACCAGGGGAATGCTCCCTAGCGGAACCCTTGGTAAAAGTTCAGCTAGGGAAAGAAGAGAAACCTGTAGAATTTTTGATAAACACAGGTGCCACATTCTCTGTATTGAATCAAACCTTATTACCTATAAGTAAACAAAATGTTAATGTTGTGGGAGCAACTGGGCAGGTTGAAAAGGCTTTTTTCTTGAAACCATTGAAATTTAGAATTGGGAAGAGTGTGGGGATTCACAAATTTCTCTACCTGCCGGAGGCTCCCAGACCCTTACTGGGGAGAGACCTATTAGAACAACTAAATGCCGAAGTAAAATTTAGAAGTGGGAAAATTGAATTTAAAATACCAGATGAGAATCACACTGAAATTTTAAGTTTGGTTCTTATTGAACCCCAAATTAGAGAAGAAGAAATTATACAAGAAATAAAAGACCAGGTATACCCAGGAGTATGGGCCTCAGGAATACCTGGAAAGGCTAAAAATGCTGAATTGGTTGTTGTTAAACTCAAAGAAGGGGCACGACCTGTTAGGATAAAGCAATACCCCTTGAAATTGGAAGATAGGCGAGGGGTAAAAAGTATTATAGAAGAGTTTATAAAATTTGGACTATTAATTGAATGCTCTTCAGAATATAACACTCCCATTCTGCCTGTCAAAAAGCCTGATGGCAAAACTTATCGATTGGTGCAAGATTTGCGGGCAATAAATCAAATAGTTGAAGATTTGTATCCGGTAGTGGCAAACCCATATACTCCACTGACTGGTTTAAACAAAACCTATGAATGGTTTACTGTGTTAGATTTAAAGGATGCATTCTTTTGCCTTACCTTGGCTCCAGAAAGCTGCAATTTATTTGCCTTTGAATGGGAAAACCCTGATACAGGACGAAAAAGCCCAACTGACCTGGACAGTGTTACCCCAAGGCTTTAAAAACAGCCCTACCATTTTTGGAAATCAATTAGCTAAGGAATTAGAGACCTGGGAGAGGCCCCCAGGAAATGGGATTCTTTTGCAATATGTGGATGATATCTTAATAGCCACAGGAAAGGATGAAGAGTGCAAGGAATGGACTGTGAGCTTGTTAAATTTTCTGGGATTAAGTGGTTATTGAGTCTCATTACAGAAAGCCCAAATCCTGAAGAAGGAAGTAATATACCTGGGATTCGTGATTTCCAAGGGACAAAGACAGCTCGGGAATGACCGAAAGGAAGCTATCTGCAGAACTCCAGAACCGACCACGGTAAAAGAGCTTCAAACCTTTCTGGGAATGACAGGTTGGTGCTGATTATGGATCTATAATTATGGACTTTTGGTTAAACCTCTATATGAACTGTTGAAAAATAGCCAGACACAATTAATATGGACTGATGAAGCTAAGAGGGCATTCAAGGAACTGAAATTGGAGCTAATGAAGGCTCCAGCTTTGGGCCTACCAGATGTAACGAAACCTTTCTGCCTGTTCTCGTATGAAAGGCAAGGAGTGGCTCTGGGAATTCTGGCCCAGAAGCTGGGTCCTTATAAACGAGCTGTAGCATACTTCTCTAAACAATTGGATGAAGTAAGCAAAGGATGGCCGGGATGCCTTCGGGCAGTGGCTGTCGTTGTTTTGATTATCCAAGAAGCTTGAAAATTTACTTTGGGACAAAAGATGATTGTGCACACTTCCCACACTGTAACCTCCGTTTTAGAACAAAAAGGGGGACACTGGCTTTCACCATCAAGATTCTTGAAATATCAAGCAGTTTTGATGGAACAGGATGATATAGAAATCGTCACATCTACGATTATCAACCCTGCTTCCTTTTTAAGCCATAAACAGGAAATGGAGACTGTCGTGCATGATTGTATAGAAACTATTGAAACTGTATATGCAAGCAGACCAGACTTGAAGGAGGAGCCGCGGGAGGAAGCCGACCGAATGTGGTATACTGATGGGAGCAGTTTCGTAAAGAATGGAGTTCGTATGGCAGGGTATGCTGTAACCACCACAGACCCACTGGTGGAAGCAAAGTCACTCCCTAAGGGCACATCTGCACAACAAGCTGAAATAATTGCCCTAGTGAGAGCCTTGGAGCTGGCCGAAGGGCTGCGAGTAAATATTTGGACGGATTCAAAATATGCCTTTGGTGTAGTCCACGCCCATGGAGCAATTTGGAAGGAACGAGGACTCTTGACTGCTCAAGGGAAAGGTATAAAACATGCTGATATAATTTTGCGACTTTTAGATGCTGTACAGCTTCCGTCAGCAGTGGCGATTATGCACTGCAAAGGGCATCAGAAAGGTAACAATGACAGGGAAGTGGGAAATAATTTGGCTGATTACGAGGCAAGATGAGCTGCGGAACAAGGTGAGGTATTAAGTATAATTCCTGAAAAATTTTTGCCACTACCTGAAACAATTGAATATGATGAAAAGGATCAAAAGCTGATCACTAACTTAGGAGCTGAAATCAACCCATTAGGATGGGCACTGTTGAAAGATAACAGAATAATAGTTCCCTTCAGCATATTATGGAAACTTATAAAAACAGAGCATGACAAAACTCATTGGGGAACTGAAGCCTTATACAACTCTCTTATTAAGCAAATTGTAGCTAGAAATTTATATCAGACTCTAAAGACTGTAGTTAATGGATGTGAAGTATGCTTAAAGAACAACCCAAAAGTAGAAAACCGTGTGAAATTTGGAAATATCAGCAAAGGAAATGTTCCAGGTCAAAATTGGCAGATAGATTTCTCGGAACTCCCCAGAAAAGGGGGATATAGGCATTTGCTAGTGTTAACTGACACCTTTTCTGGATGGCCTAAAGCCTTCCCTTGCAGAACAAATAAAGCCCGAGAGGTAACGAGAATTCTATTAAAGGAAGTTATTCCTAGATTTGGAGTACCAGAGGCGATGTCTTCTGACAGGAGACCACATTTCATATCACAAGTGGTCCAGCAAGTTAGTAAGTTTTTAGGAATCAATTGGAAATTACATACAGCTTATCGCCCGCAAGCAAGCGGGCAAGTGGAGAAAATGAACCATTTAATAAAAACACAACTAAGTAAAATTTGTCAGGAAACCAATTTAAGATGGGATCAAGCCCTCCCTATTGCTTTGCTAAGACTCAGAACCAAACCAAGGACTAAGGAAAAATTGAGCCCTTTTGAAATCCTATATGGGAGACCATTTCAAACCAGATATCAGGGGCAAGATCTTACCCAGGTGGGGGAGGTTAATCTGCAACAATATTTAATAGCATTAGGGAAACAATTGCAAAAGGTAAATGAATTAGTGATTTCCAATAGGGCATGGGGTTTAGACTCCCCGATACATCTGTTTAAAGCTGGAGACTGTGTTTATGTTAAAATTATTTCAGGTGATCCCCTCGAAGAAAAATGGAGCAGCCCTTTCCAAGTTCTGCTCACGACCTACACTGCGGTCAAGCTGGAGAAGCACGTTGCCTGGATCCACTATTCCAGGATTAAAAAGGCTCCCGCTCCATGGACAGCAGAACAGCAAACTCCTCTCAAACTGAAACTGAAAAGATGATGATTGGACTTTACATTCTATCTATGACAATCATAGTAACCATGGGCCAAATTTGGCTGGACTCACAATGGAATCAAAATCTCCACTTTGTTATGACCCAGGAAATTGCTCAAACTTTACACAAGAATGATTGTTGGGTGTGTACTTATTTTCCTGAACATGGTAATAAGGGAGTCCCTTTAATAGGAATACCAATTCCTTTCAATACATCCTGGAATAATTTGTGGATAAATCCCAAATTCACCAAAAAGAATGAAACTAACCTTCAAATTTGGGATGTATGGAACCCTAATGTTTCAAATGTCAAGTGCGTAACAACAAACAAGACTGGAATGGGTAATATTTCAGTAGGACATTACCCATATTGTGATTGGTTGATGCAACTACAAAGAAAGAAACAGCAGAGTGATTATTGGAATGTCCCTAGAGGTAGCGGTTGGTATTGGTTATGCGGTGGTAAAGCCCAAAAAGCCCTGCCTCCAAATTGGTCAGGAACATGCACACTAGGAACAGTGGTCCCTAACATGACAATAATCAATAGGTTACAGGAACAAAGTGGTTGGATAAAAACCTATGTTAAACGAATTAAAAGGACTCATAATGCCATAGCAGATCGCCCTCATACTTTTCACAGCTTTGTAAGATGGTTTCTCCTTTGGCTTGGAGTAAGTGAGCTAGAGAAAACAATCGTAAACATATCTGCTGCAATGGAAAAGATAGATAGTAAATAGAACCACAGACACCATACAGGCATTACAAATCGAAGTATCCAGTCTGTCTCGGGTAGTGTTACAAAACAGAATGGCCCTTGATTTATTGCTGGCCTCGCAAGGGGGAGTCTGTGCTGTAATCAATACCAGTTGTTGTATGTATGTCGATCAAAGTGGGAGGATCTCTATGGATCTGGCAGAAATTTGGGAACGAACAAAAGTCCTACATCAGACTGCCCAGGACAACACATCCTGGGGTTTCGAAGAATTATGGTGTGATCTTACCTCATGGCTACCTAATTGGACATGGCTAAGGAATCTGTTTGTAATAGGGATAATGGTGATCTGTGTATGCATCCTAGCCTGTGTTATGATACAATGCTGCTCTTGTATTTCCAATCTCCCTAAACGTTGATTGAGGCTTGAGCTCTAAAGAGCTGCAACCCTCAATAGGTAAGGGGGGAATGAAAGGGTTAAAAACACAAGAGCAAGAAAGATGTTGTAAATACCTTAGCCACCTAATTAGATCAGAAGACACCCTGGCGCGATTTAAGGGTGCCTTACAGTTTGATGTGATTCAAGGAGTAGCTAGAAGAATAGTTATAAGATAAGGGGGGCTCCAGGATAATCCCATCCCAGACAACTGGGCCTTGGGAGAACAATGCATGGAAGATAGGAGGTCACAAAAGAATGACAACAGCCTTGAAGGACACCGTTTACGTGATCCTAGGACTGAGTTTGCGCAGAAGTAGAGGTCAATCAGCGAACACAGTGAAGACGACTACGAGCCTTCGTCTGAAGACCCCCAAAGACCACCTGAAGACCACCACGGGAGACGACTGCGCATGCGGATCGGACATTTGCATATGTTAATGAGTTCCAGGAAATCTCATGTTTATGTAAATGATTTTTGGGAAATCCTGTGAATATGTAGGATTTTATAGTATATAATCTCTGAAAGTCTACCAAATCGGTGGAGCACTTATGGTGGAGAATCCCCAGTGCTGCCCAGCGCTGCAATAAAGGATACCTGCTTAATAGTAACTTCGTTGCTATTGAGTTTCATTTCAGGGACTCTCTGAATACTCCGTTTGTCCCTTGGGGAGATTAGGACTGTGAGGAGAAGCATCCGTGAATTTTTGTATCACCATATGACATCATGCTTGGTATATAAACTGGGGGGAGTTGGCTGGGGGGCAGTGATTGCTGCTCGGGGACAGGATGGGCATCGGTCAGCAGGTGGTGAGCAATTGTATAGTGCATCACTTATTTTGTACATTCTATTATTATTATGAATTATTATTACTTTTTCCCCTTCCTTTTCTGTCCTATTAAACTGTCTTTATCTCAACCCACGAATTTTACTTTTTTTTCCTGATTCTCTCCCCCATTCCACCTGGGGCGGGGAGCGAGCGAATGGCTGTGTGGTGTTTAGCTGCCTGCCGGGTTAAACCACAACAAAGGGGATGTGCAAAATCCTGCACCTGGGGAGGAACAATCCCAGGCACCAACATATGCTGGGAGCCACTCAGTTGGAAAGTAGCTTTGCAGAAAAGGATCTGGGGGTCCTGGTCGGCACCAGGTTGAAGAGCCAGTAATGTGCCCTTATCACAAAAAAGGTTAATGGTATCCTGGGGGCTGCATTAGGTGCTGCGTTAGGTGCTGCCAGCAGGTCAGGGGAGGTGATCCTTTTCCTCTACTCAGCACTGGTGAGGCCACACCTGGAGCCCTGTGTCCAGTTTTGGGCTCCCCAGTACAGGAGAGACATGGACATACTGGTGAGAGTCCAGGAAAGGGCCACAAAGATGATGAAGGGACTGGAGCATCTGTCCTATGAGGAAAGGCCAAGAGAGCTGGGGCTGTTTAGCCAAGAGAAGGCTCGGAGGGATCTTATCAATGTATATAAAAACCTGAAGAGAGGATGCAAAGAGGACGGTGCCAGGATCTTTTCAGTGGTGCCCAGTGACAAGACCAGAGGCAATGAGCACAAAGTGAAACATAGGACGTTCTGTCTGAACATCAGGAAACACTTTACTGTGACAAGATGACCTCCAGAGGTCCCTTCCATCCTCAACCATTCTGTGATTCTGTGAAGTACCAGACTTGGAGATTTTATTTAGCCTTCTTGAACATATGCAGAATCACTGTTGAAAAAATACTAGAGCTAGACAGCGGGAGGGTGCTTAGCAGTTGGTTGTGCCTGTTCAGGCAGTAACCTAAGCTTCCTAGGAATACAGTCAGCTCAAGCAAAAAGCATTGCCACATCTGAATTAAGATCTTTTGTATACAGACATAACCCAAGTTAAGCACAAACCTTGCATTATTACTAGAATAGAATAGAATAGTTCAGTTGGAAGGGACCTACAACGATGATCTAGTCCAGCTGCCTGACCACTTCAGGGCTGACCAAAAGTTAAAGCATGTTATTAAGGGCATTGTCCAAATGCCTCTTAAACACTGACAGGCATGGGGCATCGATCACCTCTCTAGGAAGCCTGTTCCAGTGTCTGACCACCCTCTCGGTAAAGAAATGCTTCCTAACGTCAAGTCTGAATGTCTCCTGACACAGGTTTGAGCCATTCCCACGCATCCTGTCACTGGATTCCAGGGAGAAGAGATCAGCACCTCCCTCTCCGCTTCCCCTCCTCAGGAAGCTGTAGAGAGCAATGAGGTCGCCCCTCAGCCTCCTTCTCTCCAAACTAGACTAACCCAGAGTCCTTAGCCTCTCCTCATAGGACATGCCTTCCAGCCCTTTCACCAGCTTTGTTGCCCTCCTCTGGACACATTCAAGGACCTTAACATCCTTCTTAAATTGTGGGGCCCAGAACTGCACACAATACTCAAGGTGAGGCTGCACCAATGATAAATACAGAGGGATAATCGCCTCTTTTGACAGGCTGCTTATACTGTGTTTGATGCACCCCAGGATGCGGTTTGCCCTCTTGGCTGCCAGGGCACATGGCTGACTCATATTGAGCCTCCTGTCAACCAGCACCCCCAGAATCCTTTCTGCAGGGCTGCTCTCCAGCCACTCCTCTCCCAATTTATACTTGTGCTTGGTGTTACTCTATCCCAGGTGCAGAATCCGGCATTTGGTCTTGTTAAATTTCATGCCATTGATGATTGCCCAATGCTCCAATCTGTCTAGATCCTTCTGCAAGGCCTCTTGTCCCTCGAGAGAGTCAACAGCACCTCTCAGTTTGGTATCCTCATCAAACTTGCTAATGGTGCATTCAATTCCTGCATCCAGATCATTGATAAAATCATAGAATCATAGAATGTCCTGAGTTGGAAGGGACCCACAAGGATCATCGAGTCCAACTCCTGTCCCTGCATAGGATAACTCCAAAATTCACACCATATCTCTGAGGGCGTTGTCCAAATGCTTCTTAAATATTGTCAGGCTTGGTGCCGTGACTACCTCCTGGGTAAAAATCACTGTATATCAATGTATATAAATACCTGAATGGAGAGTGCAAAGAGGACGGAGCCAGGCTTTTTTCAGTGGTGTCTAGTGACAGGACCAGAGGCAATGTGCACAAAGTGAAACACAGGAGGTTCCATCTGAACATCAGGAAACACTTTACTGTGAGAGTGACTGAGCACTGGAACAGGTTAGCCAGGGCGGTTGTGGAGTCTCCCTCCTTGGAGATATTCAGAAGCTATCTGGACATGGTCCTGGGCAACTGGCTCTAGGTGGCCCTGCTAGGAGCAGGGGGATTGGACCAGATGATCTCCAAAGGTCCCTTCCAACCTCAACTATTCTGTGATTCTGTGAAAAAGGGAGCTAGTTGCAGTTCAGTAACTACATATACTATATATATTTGATTCAGCAATGTTAGGGTAAGAGTAAAAGAATCCTTTGGGACTCATGAGCTCACATATATTCTTTATTACTCTGTAAGATTAAACATATGATACTACAGTCACTTAACACTCAGACATGCACTTCAGCTCCAATGGCTAACCTCGGTAGTAGTTTAGCACCTAACTTGTTTGAACATTTCTGAAAACCTCACAGTCTGCACCTTGTAGGTATCTAAATACCTTTGTCCATCTGGCCCTGAGTTTAACCAGCTCAGCTGCAGTGTCGCCATTTGACACCTGCATCTTTATTTTACTGCTTTTTACAGATTGAAGAATGGAATAGTTACTGCCAAGCAGTTATTTATTCATTTTTAAACAAGACGGTTCTTGAATGAGAAGGCAGTATTAATCCTTCTGTCTCTTTTTCTTCTGACTTCACTTTATTATCTACAATTGAAAAGTCTAGTAAACAGCCAGACTTTGCTGGGGGGAAAGAAAAAAAGCGATGTTAAAGTAGAAATGTTAAAAGAGGGGCAAATGAAATTGCAAGGATAATTACCTTGAACTTTTTAAACCCATTTCAAAATGTAATAAAAAGGACTATTCACATGTATCCACCAAGGATAGTATTCTTCTATAATCATGAAAGGTAGAATATAAACCAGTGCTGTTAATGTTATTATGGTAATCCTATGTACTTCAGTGGCTGCTTGCACTTAACTGTTTGTGGCATAAAACACTTTCTGTAACCAAGCTCCTAGATATCACTTTCATAATGTGCTTTCTTACAAGATTTGGTTTTTTTAGTTTAAGAAGTAACTAACCATTTCTATATATAAACTGTATAAGCATACATCCACATAGTAATTTTTCCCAAAAATCTTTTTCATGCAGAAGCTCTACCTCTAGTGCATATCTGTTACCTCAGCAAGTTGTCACATTAGCGCAGGTTTTGTTTTTCAGAATCTATTTGCTCTTTAGATGTTCCCCATTAAAAGAAAAGCCTTTGCAGACAAAACTGCAAATCACCTTGGTCCACTTTGTGAATTCTTGACATATGACAGCATTGTTCTCAGGTAACTAATCTACAGATAGTCTAATGGAGCATTTTTATGGGGCTGTTTCTAAAGACCTGACAGTACTCTAGTACTGCCAGCTGTTAAAATGCTGAATAAGATATATAATTTTAAAGCTTCAATAAACTCATCACAAAGGGGCAATGCACATGAATGCACCTGTGTTGATCCCACTGTGTTCAGGAACAATGTTGCCTATGTTAGGTATGAGTCTCCCTTAATGTTGTTGTATCTCACCAGTGTGGCCAGTCTGTGATTCAACACTGTCTTTGGGGTCTCCAAGTGGCAGGTACATTTCCCACCATGCTCTGTTACCATATGAAATGAAGGGAAAGCATGCTCTGCTAAAATCTGTCTCCAGTGTCACTCTGAGAACAAGGATAATGTTGTTCCCCAGCAGCATGCTCTGTGTGGAGAGGAAAATGAGACTGCTGGCTATGCAGTATATATCACTATTTATTGGAAGTTCAGAAACCAGAATTTTGAGATACAGAGCAAGGAGAACTGTCCAAAGGCAGGGGGAAGACATGCATCTGAATTGCAGTATAAAGCATTAATGTGTTTTGAGCTTGGTCTGTGGCAAATCATCATTATTCACATTTCAAAGTCAGCACTAATATTTTATTTTGGACTAGATCATAGTGGTCCCAAGAATAATTAAATTAGTTGCAGAGACTGTGGTCCCAGCTTGTAATTTCAAGTGTGTCTCTGTGCAAATTACCTGTGGGCCAGGATTTTAGTTACCACTGGAGACCCTTTGGGTACAATAACGTTGCATGTGTTTAGTGATCCAGTAGTTATGTTCATCTAATTTTTGTTTGGCCTACTCTGTGACTGAGATGACAGGATTTTATCATGCATCAGCACTGAAGCATGACACCATTAATCTCACAGATGTGCCAGCATCACTCAGCCCATTTTGCTAGCAAGTACTATATAAAAATATTCCCATGAAGTATTTTAACCCTCTCACTCCCTGTAGAACAGACTGGGCAGTTGTCTCTTTGACACTATAGGACCACAGTTTACTGTGGTACAATAAAGATGAGGCTCTCCATGCCACTTGCTGCACTGTCAAAAGAGGTAAAAATACACAACTGTGAAGTTTTTCCAAGCAGTCTAAGGAATGCCATATAGTTAATTCCTCAAAAATGCTTTGAAAGGTCTCAACCTCTGTGTTTTGTGTTTGGAGCTAGGGCATGTCTCTGAGGCAAAAGATAATATACATTGAAGTAATATGAGAGAATGTATGGCGTCTGCACACCGGGCGAACGAACCCGCTTTTGGGACATGTATGCAATAGATATATTCAAATGTTTGTTGTCCCATTTGACACCTTTCAATGAAAAGCAAGAAGAAATGGACAAATGAGTGACACTGAAGTGCAGCTGAGAAAGTTCAAGACATAAGAGCATGGAAAGCACAGAATAGTGGCACAAAGGGTTGTCTGTTTGCAGGGATGAAATGGCACAGAAAGCAGTGAGATAATGAGATGCATCTTAAATTATTGCTACAATTATACTGTTAATAATGATGCAGAGACACTGATATAATTTCTGTTTAAATTTATCAGGTGGGCAAAGGCATTCTTTCTCCCACTACACAAATATAGACTAATTAGTGATATAAACGTTTTATTTTCATTTCTCACATACTGTCCTGATTTCAGCTGGGATAGCGTTGATTTTTCTTCCTAGTAGCTGGTATAGTGCTGTGTTTTGGATTTAGGATGAGAATAATGTTGATAACACACTGATGTTTTAGTTGTTGCTAAGTAGTGCTTACACCAGTCAAGGACTTTTCAGCTTCCCATGCTCTGCGTGGCGCACAAGAAGCTGGGAGGGGGCACAGCCAGGACAGCTGACCCAGACTGGCCACAGGGCTATTCCATACCGTATGACATCATGCTCAGTATATAACTGGGGCGAGTTGGCTGGGGGGGAGGGGATTGCTGCTCGGGAACAGGCTGGGCATCAGTCAGGGGGTGGTGAGCAATTGTACAGTGTATCACTTGCTTTGTATATTATTATATTATTACTATTACTATTACTATTACTACTCTTCTATTTTATTTTACTTCAATTATTAAACTGTTCTTATCTCAACCCAGGAGTTTTCTGACTTTCACCCTTCCAATTCTCTCCCCCATCCCACCGGGGTGGGGGGATTGAGTGAGCGGCTTTTGGTGCTTAGGTGCTGGCTGGGGTTAAACCACGACACACACACAAATGTAAATTAAAAGTAATTTCCTATAAATAAACAGTTATGCTAATGTAAACTGATAAAAGAGCAGAAATAAGATCTAGAAAATCTTTTTTTAAATGGTCCTCTATTATTTTTACCTATTTATCTGCTTATTACACATAAACAAGAAAAAATATGGGATAAAGGTCCTGTTTTTTTTTCTCAAAACAAGAACAAAAGGCAAGTCTGTACATTCAAAAGGTATATAGCAATGAAAGACATCAGATTCTGGCCATAAGTGATATGACGGTCACAAAGCTGTCATAAATGACAATATTTTTTTTGTTTCTGTTATTTATACCAGGGCTAGAACAGCTGCATATAAGAGGTGGGAATTCAGGACTGTTTGTATATAAGCTACTGAATATTCTGAGGAAGCTGAGAAATGGGCATGTATCCTAACAAAATCATATACTGCATCTTGGAATGTGGAATTCTGTCATTTTCATCTTGAACTTGTACAAAGAGGGTGAGTTGATGGAGTGGTTCAGTTCTTGCACCAGAAGTATGATCTCAAGCCAAATTCTAGACTTGTATCACCAAAGCTATATCCAATTAATCCCCTTTGTCAGTGTGGTATCCGAATATGTTATGTCAGCCATAGCATTTAATTGTGCTGACAAAAGTATCTAGCAAAATATGGGGCAGTCAGGAAAAAAAAAAACAGCACTAAAACCACTAGACAACTACACACATGACTTTTCTCAACAATCACAAGCCAGTAATTGCACAAGAGAGCAACCACAGCCAGCTCAATCATAGGCCAGTAATGGACTAAAAGTGGTCATCTATCTATTCCTCTGCTCAGGATCACAAATGTGTAGGTCATTCCTGGAAGATGCTTGTTTAATTTGTTAGTATCTCCAGTGACACTGAATTCACAGCCTCCAGTGCTTCAGTACTGTTAAAAAGCTTTACTTAAAGTACTTAAAGCTTTACTTAAAACTTAGTTTACTTAAAGCTTAAGCTTAGTACTTAAAGCTTTACTTAAAAAGCACCTCGAGTACTGTGTTCAGTTTTGGGCCCCTCACTACAAGAAGGACATCGAGGTGCTGGAGTGTGTCCAGAGGAGGGCAACGAAGTTGGTGAAGGGTCTAGAGAACAAGTCTTATGAGGAGCGGCTGAGGGACCTGGGGTTGTTTAGTCTGGAGAAGAGGAGGCTGAGGGGAGACCTTATCGCTCTCTACAACTACCTGAAAGGAGGTTGTAGCGAGGTGGGGGTCGGTCTCTTCACCCTAGTAACAAGGGATAGGACGAGAGGAAACGGCCTCAAACTGCGCCAGGGGAAGTTTAGGTTAGATATTAGGAAAAACTTCTTCACCGAGAGGGTGGTCAAGCACTGGAACAGGCTGCCCAGGGAAGTGGTTGAGTCTCCATCCCTGGAGGTATTTAAAGGACGGGTAGATGTGGTGCTCGAGGACATGGTATAGTGATGGACTTGGCAGTGCTAGGTTAACGGTTGGACTTGATGATCTTAAGGGTCTTTTCCAACCTTACCGATTCTATGATTCTATGATTCTATGATTAATGTCCAGCTTCAATTATTTATCCCTGCAATTTAAGATTACTGTTTCCTATTCTACCTTCCATAGACACAGAGAGATTATTCCCTGCCATTCTGTAGCAGCTTTTACATACTTGAAAACTGTTATATCCTGCTTCAGTCTTCTTTTCTTGGGCAGATAATCCCACTTTGTTCAATCCTTTCCACATGGGCCGTATTTTATAGCCTTGTGCCTATTTTCATTGTTTTCCTTGAAACTGTCTGCAATTGGTCCATATTTTTCTTGATGTATAATGAATAAAACTGTATATAGTACTCCAGCTGAGATCTTAGCAATGCTGAGCACAAAAACAACTTTAGGTCCTTACAGGTTATATTTCCATTTATAACACCGCTATTTTCATAGTAACATGGGACTGCTGCCCCATGCTCAGCATGTAAAATGCAACAGGCCCTTAAAGCTTTTCTGCAGTTATTCCCCATTGTATGTTTGTGTAGCTAATTATTTATGCCTACATTCAGAACCTGGTACTTCTCCCTACTCGCTGGTGGGTTGGTGTGAGAAGCAGAAAAGGCCTTGACTTTGTGTAAGCACTGCTCAGCAATAATGAAAAACATCCCTGTATTATCAACGCTGTTTTCAGCACAAATCCAAAACATATCCCCATACTAGCTACTATGAAGAAAATTAACTCTATCCCAGCCAGAGAATAGGCTGGGGGTGCACAAGAAGTTGGGAGGGGACACAGCTGGGACAGCTGACCCCAACTGACCAAAGGGATATTCCATATGACGTCATGCTCAGCAATAAAAGCTGGGGGGAAGAAGAAGGAAGCGGGGACATTTGGAGTTATGGTGTTTGTCGTCCCAAGTAACTGTTATGCGTGATGGAGCCCTGCTTTCCTGGAGATGGCTGAACATGTGCCTGCTGATAGGAAGTAGTGAATGAAGTCCTTGTTTTACTTTGCTTGCACGTGTGGCTTTTGCTTTACCTATTAAACTGTCTTTATCTCAACCCATGAGTTTCTCATTTTTACCCTTCTGATTTTCTCCCCATCCCACTGTGGGGGGAGTGAGCAAGCGCCTATGTAGTGCTTAGTTGCTTAGTTGCCACCTGGGGTTAAACCATGACAAAGGATCAGACCTTAGCTTCCAATAGCAGCAGCGGCAGCTCAGAGGTCTTCAAGCTGTGTCTCATCTCTGCTCTCTCTTCCACACTCATGCTTAAATTGGAAGCAGACATACCTCCTTGCTCTTTCCCATTTCTCTTCTCAGTCAGATGCACTGGCCCTTAGCTGCTAGAAAAGACATTTTCCATCTCCACCAGGAAAAGAGAGCAGGTCAGAGAGAAAGCATCCTGAAAGCCAAATTCAGTTCATGAACTACTAGTTGAACCAGTCTGTCCTAAACAATGAAACAGAACTGGCCAAAACTAACATGGCATGATTTTTTTCTTTAAAAAAAAAAAAAGCATCACTAATAGAAAAAGAGAGGACTGAAATTCCATAAAATTTTGTTAATAATTATTCTACCCATTTTTATTAATAGTCTTCAATGTTTGAGGACCAGCTGTTATCATTGTTAGAAGTATTCTTGTTCTCCCTGGGACTGAAACAACAGTTTACACTGAATTTATGTGAGTAAACCCCTACTGCAAGCTCATAGAATCATAGAATGGTCTGGGTTGGAAGGGACCTTAAAGATCATCTAGTCCAAGCCCCCTGCCACAGGCAGGGACATCTTTCACTAGATCAGGTTGCTCAAAGCCCCATCCAACCTGACCTTGAACACTTCAAGGGAGGGGGCATCTACCACCTCTCTGGGCAACCTGTTCCAGTGTCTCACCACTCTCATTGTAAATAATGTCTTCCTTATATCTAGTCTGAATCTACCCTCCTTTAGTTTAAAACCTTAATCCCCCCTTATATATTGAAAGGCCGCAATAATGTCTCCCTGGAGCTTTCTCTTCTCCAGGCCAAACAACCGCCAACTCTCTCAGCCTTCCTTCATAGGAGAGGTGTTCTATCCCTCTGATCATTTTTCTGGCCCTTCTCTGGACCTGCTCTAACAGGTCCATGTCTTTCTTGTCCTGGGGACCCCAGAGCTGGATGCACTACTCCAGGTGGCGTCCCTTTCCATAAAGACTTAAGCATGAACAGGATTGCGCAACATCAAGAATTCCTAAGTTCTTTTATACTTTAGCACTCTCTCCTGGCTAAGATGAGATAATACAACTGTTTTTTTTGCGTGGAGAGCAGGTGCTGAGAGAAGGTGCTGAAGGAGAGTGTGCTGCATCCCTTCCCTCATTAAATCTGTCACTCTTTGAATCAGCTGTGAAGTCTGGCCAGTTTTAATTTTTTTTTTAATTTATTTTATTTTATGAATATTCACTTAAACAAGAAAGGCCAATTTTCAAAAGAACTCAGCACATCACAACTGAGTCCAAACTTTCAAAAAGATTCCGTTCCAATTTAATCCCCTGAAGAAGTGCCAGATATTCCGAAGTACTCAGTACCCAACAGCTTACCTCCCATTGCAATATGCATGGCCCATATTTTCAAGAGACTCTAAAATGTGCTCATCTCTTTTGAAAATGCAGTTACTAATTTTTCTTCCTCACTGGGAGCAAGTTCTTTTGACACTTGATGCCCATCTGTTGTTGCCAAGCTTTTTTCTGAAAATATGGCCTTTCTTGGTTAAGTGAATATTCATAAAATAAATTTTAAAAAATTAATATTAAAACTCTCTTCCTGAAGAAAACAAAGTTACACTGACACTCATGTTTTGAAGTAATTTTCATTCAGAACTGTTCTGAAGTCCAGAACTTAATAAGAGAGAGAAAGACTGATCAGTAGTTAAGGACATTTATTTCGGTTATGAGAATGCCTGGTCCCTGATTGAAATGATATCCTCTTTTCTCGTCAGCTCTGTTTATGGGCTTCATGCAACAGCTAAGGAGAAAATATGCCATTTAATTTGAAAGGTTTCATCCTTCCCAATCCTGGACAGAATGTCATGTAAGTCAAGTGGGAATTGAGGGTTGTAATAGCCAATTTTGAAAGCCTCTTCCCCTTTATTGAAATAATGCTAAAAATTTCCAAAGAGCAGACAGAGTTACCCAGCAGATAATGAACTGAGGGTCTTTGTCTTGCTTTGTATCCCAGTTCTGTCACTGGTTGTTCAAATTCTCTTGAAAAAATAAATTTTGATGACTCCATTGTCTACATCATAGAAAAAAATGAAAATTATGGTGATCTTCATGAAGAGCTTTGAGATTTTTGGAAAGTGCTGTCTAGGAGCTTGTATTGGGTTTGCGTGGCAAGGTTTTGGTAGTGGGGGGGGGGGCTATAAGGTTGGCTTCTGTGAGAAGCTGCTAGAAGCTTCCCCTATGTCCGATAGAGCCAATCCCAGCCAGCTCCAAGACGGACCCGCCGCTAGCCAAGGCTGAGCCAATCAGCGATGGTGGTAATGTCTCTGTGATAATATATTTAAGAAGGAGGAAAAAAAACCCTGCACAATTGCAGCCGGAGAGAGGAGTGAGAATATGTGAGAAACAACTATGCAGATACCAAGGTTAGTGAAGAAGGAGGGGGAGGAGGTGCTCCAGGTGCCAGAGAAGAGATTCCCCTGCAGCCCATGGTGAAGACCATGGTGAGGCAGGCTGTCCCTCTGCAGCCCATGGAGGTCCATGGTGGAGCAGATATCCACCTGCAGCTTGTGGAGGACCACAGGTGGATGCGCCTGAAGGAGGCTGTCACCCTGTGGGAAGACCGCACTGGAGGAGGCTCCTGGCAGGACCTGTGGACCCATGGGAGGGACCCCATGATGGAACAGGGGAAGAGTGTGAGGACTCCTCCCCATGAGCGGCAGAAACAACATGTGATGAACTGACCGCAACTCCCATTCCCCATCCCCCTGCACCGCTCGGGGAGAGGAGGCAGAGAAATTGGGAGTAAAGTTAAGCCCAGGAAGAAGTGAGGGGTGGGGGGAAGGTGTTTTAAGATTTGGTTTTTATTTTCTCATTACCTTACTCTGCGTTGATTGGTAATAAATTAAATTAATTTCCCCAAGTTAGGTCTGTTTTGCCCCTGACAGTGACTCTCTCCCCTGTCCAGCTGAGGAGGGGGAGTGACAGAGTGGCTTTGGTGGGCATCTGGCATCCAGTTTTCTTAGTTAGCTGTGTAATTTAAAACATAGATTTAAGCAGAATATAGACTACTGTACGATAGTTTATAGATAAAGGTAAGATTTCATGTGCTTACCAGGTGATTTAGCTTAACTGGAGTTTGAAATCTATTTAAAACTTAAGAAAAATTTGCAATTAGTTTTATGGGCATATATTAATAATCTCAGTTTTCTTTTGGCTCAGATAATTAAAACAAAAATATGGCACATTTCAGACAACTTTTGTGGACTTTGGAATTGTCAAGGCCAAAGAACCTAGCTGTGTTGGGGCATTGTATTGGGTCTGGCTGGGATGGAGTTAACTTTACTAATAGCAGCCTGTATGATGCTGTGCTTTGTATTTGTGGCTAAAACAGTGTTGATAACACACCAAGGTTTTGGCTATTGCTGAGCAGTGCTTGCAGAGCATTGAGGCTTTCTCTTTTTCCCATTCAGCCCCCCTCAGCAAGTAGGCTAGGGATGGGCAAGAGGCTGGGAGGGGACACAGCTGGGACAGCTGACCCCAACTGACCAAAGGGATATTCCATACCATATAACATAATGCTCAGCAATAAAAACTGGGGAAGAGGAAGAAGGGGGCGGTGTTTTTTGGCTTCCAAGGTGGCTGTTGCTCTGAGACTGGCTGGGCATTGGTCTGCTTGTGGAAGGTGGTGAGTGGCTGCCTTTGCTTTACTTGTGATTTTTTTTTTGTATTCTCTTTCCTTCATCTATTAAACTTTATTTCAAGTCATGAGTTTTTTCACTTCTGTTATTCCTGTTCTTTCCCCCATCCCGTTGGGGGGTGGGGGGAGTAAGAAAGCGGCTGTGTGGGTGCTTGGCTGCTGGCTGGGGTCAACGCACCACAGTCTTTTTTGCTGCCCAATGTGGGGCTCAAGGGATTGAAGATAATGACAAATGTGATCAGAGTGTGCTAGACAATTAATAGCTCTTTAGCTATTACTTGGCAGGCTGTTAGTTGCTGTTGCTGGTCCCAGTGCTGACTTATTTGCTCACTCACCTGATCTGTTGCTCAGAACCTACAAGTAGGCATATACATTACAGATACGTTACAGATTTCTGAGCTCAGGTATAAATCAAAGAATGCCTTAAATTTTCTTACCTGGGGGGCCTTAGCTCGTGAGCTTGGCAGAGCAGGGATCAAGGTCTCCCTGAGAAATCTTGGTGCCGGCTGGAGGTCCTTCGATTCCCACTTCCGTCAAGTCTCAGAAGCTGAGTCCCATCTGGGTCGCCAAAACTGTTACCGCAAACCGGTCAAAAAAACTTTCTAACACCAATTTGGCATTTAGAAAGCAGTCATTCTTTATTGCAGCGCTGGATGCATGGGGGATACCTCCACCTAACGTGCATACCGTCATACAAAACTACAGCATATTTATCAGGTTACATGATTGGTATAAATCCGCCTAAATTTACACTTATTGGTTAGTGATTAACATTGCATACACTATTGGTTTACTGTATTTAAATTAGCCCCGCTTGCTATGCAAATTAGCACGCATGCTCTTTTCAGGTGGGGGGGGGGCAAATCTTTTCGGTCCTGAATTGAGTCGGTGGTCGCAATCTCCCCTTGCCGCATTTACCTTTCACCCAGTTTCTGCAGTTTTATCAAACTTCATGCTTCTCTGGCCACCGTCCTGTCTTTGGTGCCAAGATGTTCCCTTTTATCAGTCTGTTAGCTCTTCTTCAAGGCTAGAGCCGTTAGTTTTCCACAGTTCGTTACTTATACAAACACACTCATCTCTTTTAGCTCCCTCCCAAATTCCTTTCCCAAGGCACAAGTGGTTAGTAGCTTTGCTAATTGGAAAATTACTGTTTCTGCTTAGCCTTAGAAACTATTTACAACAACATGTCAGTTTGCATGGTACATTCTGCGTATGCATGCACCTTGTGTGCACTATGTGTGGGTGCACGCAGTGTCTGTGAGCACTCTACATCTATGTACGTGATACCCCAGCTAGGGTATCAACACCACAAAAGCTAGCACATGTGCTTTTCTTTGAGGGAGAAGCTACTAGATCCAAGGGGTCAGTGAAAGAAGAAAAAAATTAAAATATCAATATATTATCTCCACAAAGAGGAAGAGGACAGTACTAGTTAGTAAACAATTGTATATATTTAAGGTGGTTACGAGTTCTTTCCAGTCCTCTTACTCTGAAAAAGTGATGGAATTATTAACAGCATTAAAAATACAAATGGGTAGTAGTAGAATGATACCCTGCTGTGATTACTTCTGTTTATCAGGGAAATACACAGGTTATTCTTTTCCGTTTTTTTTAAAAAGCTAAAAAAACTTATTTAGACTGAAACCATTGAATAAAAAGTGCGCAGCGCTAACAGTTTTCTTTCACTTTTTTATCATTAGCTTTTAATGTAAACAAAATGGTGAATTTTGCATTGTGTACTGGGTCTGGCTGGGATGGAGTTAATTTTCTTCATAGTAGCTGGTATGGTGCTGTGTTTTGGATTTGTGACCAAAACAGTATTGACAACACACTGGTATTTTGGCTACTGCTGAGCAGTATTTGCACAGTGTGGAGGTTTCCTTTTTTTGTCCTCCTTTTTGTCACTCACCTGCTGCCTGCTGTTCCCCCACCTCCCAAAAAAAAAAGATGAGTAGGCTGGGGGTGCGCAAGAGGTTGAGAGGGTACGCAACCAGGACAGCTGACCCCAACTGACCAAAGGGATATTCCATACCATATGACATCATGCTCAGCAATAAAAGCTGGGGGAAAGGAGGAGGAAGGGGGGTGTTCAGAGTTATGGCATTTGTCTTCCCAAGTAACTGTTATGCATGATGAGTTCCTGCTTTCCCAGAAGTGGCTGGACATCTGCCTGCCGATGGGAAATAGTGAACGAATTTCTTCTTTTGCTTTGCTTGTATGTGCAGCTTCACTTCACCTATTAAACTGTCTTTATGTTGGCCCATGAGTTTTTCTTGCTTTTGCCCTTCCAATTCTCTCCCCTATCCTGCTGAGGGGGAGTGAGCAAGTGACTGGGTGGGGGCTTAGCTGCTGGCCGGGTTCAACCCACCACAGTCCTTTCTGGTGCCCAGTGTGGGGCTTGAGAGGTTCTAGATAACGACAGATTTGATCTGAGTGTGCTAGACTACATGTATAGTTGTTATAGCTGTTTAGTTATTACTTGGCAAGTTGTTACTTGCTCTTGCTGGTCACAATGTTGACTTGTTTGTTCTTGATACTGTTTTTTTTGTTCCATCATATGGTCCATCTCTTGCTCTACCTCCAACTCTAGAGCTCGTTAATGGCTGCTTTCGGCTTTTGCAGTTTGCTGAGCTGTTTATCACTTTGTTGTGTTTTGCCTGGGAGAGCTATGGTAAAAGCACTGGCCTTGAGCCTAATCTGGTGTTTGTGCCATGCATTGCCGTTGTCCCAGTACTCTGGGAACCAACTCTCAGAGACAATTCACAATTACACCTTTTTCCTCTTCTTCTCCGGGAGACATTTTGTGGGGGAAATGAAGAATGGCACCTTCTCTTTCTTCTCCTCAGGGGTAGATGTTTCCTGCCTTGTTACAATGGCTCTTCAGTTTCTGGAATATCCTTGTGTAACCAGAATGCTTATATTGGTATGTGTTGTGAATCTAATTCCGGCTTTTCAAAAGGGTAACCAACTAATTTGGAATGCCACGCATGGATGTGCCCTGAGGCACATGGGTCATGGGTGGCAAGGTGTGTGGGAGAACTTGGGCAGGTACCTACAGCGTTCCCCCCCTGCAATGGTGTGGGACTTGAAACCTGAACAGGCATGGAATGGTACTGAAGTGACAGAACACTTGAAGAAATGATGCCTTGTCTATATCAGAGACACAACTTCTAGCACTGTGCTGGGGCCTGCTCTACCCCTACTGAACCTCTGTTCAGCATTTGAAGGGCTCAAGAGGGTCTCTGGATCTGAGGACATACAAACAGACACTGTAGCTAAGCCAGAGACCCAACCCTCAACTATAACAGTTGTTCCTATAGTCAAGAAGAAACAATGGAAGCAGAGATCCACTCGTTTAGTAAGGGAGGAAGAAACTCCTCCTGAGGGGAGAGCAGGAGGAAGAATCAGAAGAGGTAACCTGTTCTGCAGCAGAGCAGTCACAAGAACAGGAGCGGGAAGGGACTGAAATCATAAACGAGTCAGAAATCACCCAGTCCCTATCCTTGAGCGATCGGTGAGATATGTGGAAAGATTATGGCTACCAGCCAGATGAGCAAATTATCACCTGGTTGCTCCAATGCTGGGATATTGGGGCCAACAGTCAGGAATTAGAAGGTGGGGAAGACCAGCAGCTGGGATCCCTAGCAAGGGACCATGGAATCAACAAAGGGACTGAAAGAGGGGCAACAATCCACAGCCTCTGGAAGTGTCTCCTGTCGAGCGTGAAGGCAAGGTATCCCCTCAAGGAAGGTCTTGTAAACTACTGAGGCAAGTGGACCACGACTGAGGAAGGTATTCAGTATGTGAGGGAATTAACGGTGGTGGAGGTGACCTACAGCAACCTGGACAGTAACCAGGCCTCCAAAGATCCGGATGAAGTCCAGTATTTGCCGTCCATGTGGTGGAAGTTTGTATGGAACGCACCAACATTGTACGCCAGCACCCTGGTGATAATGGACTGGACAGACATCGAGGCACCAACTGTGGAAAAACTGGCCTGCCAGCTCTGGTGCTCTGAAGAGAATCTCTCTTCCTCCCTGACCCTACAGGGCAGTGGAGAAACTGTCCCAACAGTTCCAGCAACTTGAAGAGAATATCTCTTTCTCCTTATCCCTACAGTCTGGTGTCTCGGCTATCAAGAGTGCCGTATGAAATCAGCCTTTCTCTGCTCAAGGGAAAGGGAACTGTGGGCGCACGCCATGTGCGTGCCACCCTGTGGTTCTAGCTCTGCAACCACAGGGAAGACACGAGGAAGTGGGGCATTGCACCCACCTCAAAACTAGAAGACCACGTACATGAATTGCAAGGAAAAACAGCAGCCAAAAAAGGCTCCATCCAGAGAAGATTACTGCTCCGGTTGAGCAATTCCCCAGACACAGTAGAAGGGCTGATCCTCCTGCTGATCCTAATGAAGGGACTTCTGGTTTGCAATTGCAGGAGTTGGGTAATAAATGCTCCAACCAAGAAGAGAGGGGTCCTGCCTCTGGCCAGGCAGAGGAAAGGGCCGACCAGGTTTATTGGACTGTGTGGATTCGATGGCCTGGCACATCAGACCCATGGGAGTATAAGGCTTTGGTGGACATGGGTGCAGAGTGTACCCTAATGCCATCAGAATATTGGGGCATGGAACCCATCTGTATTTCTGGAGTGGCAAGGGGATCCCAACAGTTGTCTGTGTTGGAGGCTGTGGCGAGCCTAACAGCGGACAAGCGGCAGAAGCATCCTAGTGTGACTGGCCTGGAGGCTCCACGTATCCTTGGCATAGACTATTTCAGGAGAGTGTACATCAAGAACCAAAAAGGGTACTGGTGGGCCTTCGGTGTAGCTGCCATGGATGCAGAAAAGATTAAACAGCTGTCTACTTTGCCCGGCCTCTTGCAGGACCCTTCTGTTGTGGGGTTGCTGTGTGTTGAAGAACAGCAGGTGCCAATTGCTACCATGACAGTGCACTCGCAGCAGTATCGCACCAACCAAGACTCTCTGGTTCCCATCCATGAGCTGATTCAGTGATTGGAGAGTCAAGGAGTGATCAGCAAGACTCAATCACCCTTGAATAGTTCCATATGGCCTGCAAAAGTCTGATGGAGGGTGGAGACTAACAGTGGACTATTGTGGCCTGAATGAAGTCATGCCACCACTGAGTGCTGCCGTACTGGACATGGAAGAACTCCAGTATGAGCTGGAGTCAAAGTGACTTTGGTCTGTGGATAAGTCCATGCTAGAGCAGGTATGCCCCCAAAGAGACTGCAGTCCATGGAGGATCCATGCTGGAGGCAGGGGCAAGGGACGGAGTTCGTTGCAACGTTAAACTCTATAGCCTGGTCCAAAAGGACCAGGGGTGGAGATTGCAATGGATATACCTTTAAATTGTTATAACCCATGATTTGAGTTGTATGCTATAAGAAGTATTATAACAGGAACCACCCGAAGTAACCATGGATGAGCTTTGCAAGAAGCTGGGCAAGTACAGCGGTGACCCAACCTGAGCTGTCTTTGGTGCCCAATAACTCCACACAACACACCACCTCTCCTGTCCTGAGTGACCACCATAACAGAGGGAGCCCAAGTCACAGACTAAATGAACTCGGTGGACATTTTATGGACACTTCATGGGGGGGCCCATAGACTAAGGAAATAATATCTGTATGTATACTAAAGGATGGGAAGGGGGGGGGGTGGTTAATGAGGATGTACTGGATAGTGTAGGACCCAAGCATGATGCAAATGGTATGGAATAAGGGGTGGAGATTTGTATTGGTTTTGGCTGGGATGGAGTTAATTTTCTTCATAGCAGCCTGTATGGTGCTGTGTTTTAGATTTGCGACTAAAACAGTGTTGATAACACATCCATGTTTTGGCTGAACAGTGCTTGCACAGTGCTGAGGGTTGTTTTTACTCTCCCCATTCTGCTCCCCCCCTCCCCAGCAAGTAGGCTGGGGGTGCACAATAGCTTAGGAGGGGACACAGCTGGGACAGCTGACCCTAACTGACCGAAGGGATATTCCATACCATATGACGTCATGCTCAGCAATAAAAGCTGGGGAAAGAAGGAGGAAAGGGGGATGTGCAGAGTTACGGCATTTGTCTTCCCAAGTAACCATTATGCATGATGAAGCCCTGCTTTCCTGGAAGTGACTGGACATCTGCCTGCCAATGGGAAGTAGTGAATGAATTCCTTATTTTGCTTTGCTTGGGCGCACAGCTTCGCTTCACCTATTAAACTGTCTTTATGTTGGCCCATGAGTTTTTCTTGATTTTGCCCTTCTGATTCTCTCCCCTATCCTGCTGAGGGGGAGTGAGCAAGTGACTGGGTGGGGGCTTAGCTGCTGGGCGGGGTCAACCCACCACAGAATGGCAGAATAGCACAGAAGTTTCTTTTGTGTCAGTGATGGCAAGGTTAGCATTAAAAGCTTCATTCTTTTAAGTATATAGTGCATCTCTTAACATTTTCTGAAATACACCAGAGTGCTCCCATTTTTTGATAGGAGAGGACTATTGCTTAACTACTTTTAAACACCTAACCTGTATTTATGGATACACAAATTGTTATTCATTCAGTTAAAAAGTGGGAAAAAAACAAGAAAAAAAGCCACCAAACCATCATTTTTTTCATTTTTAAAAAGGAAACACTACCTAAATAATAGGAAAAATAGTATTATAAAACATTTAATGCACATGTGAATAATCAGAATTTTACCTGCACAAATAGAATAGTGTATTAGTCGAGGACTTTCTTTGCCATTTGTAAATGGACTGTCATAGCAGATTTTAAATTAATTTAAAGCTTATGTCTGAATTATAAACCTAGCGTTGATAATAATTCTGCATTAAGCAGGAGGTTGGACTAGATCCTTTCTGACCAGCTTGTTTTATTCAGTGAAGTTTTTCAATGAAATGATTAATTAGCTATTATTTTTACAGGACGTTGAGATATATTTATGGGTGCTTGCAGAAGTCTGTTCAAAATAAGTGGCCAGCTAATACCACAATGAGAACAAGAGTTGTTAGGTAAGTTACTTGTCACTTTATTCTATGCTGAAAATAATCTTTTAACCTCTTATTACTGTCATACTTAAGTGTGCTTATCTATTTTTTCTTTTAGTGCCAAAACTTTATAGTACTTATATAGGTTACAAGAATATTTAAGATCATTATGGTACTGGGGCATGATATCCCAATTAAGGATTGAGAGCTTGCTAGATTCTTAGTCATGCTGTTGGAACCTTGCTATAGCTGTAGTATAGAGGTCAGTATAGCTATACTTAATAGCTTTAACTTTGAATTTACTTGTATTTTGTTAAGTTTTACAAACTAATCTAAAATATTGATTTCCTTTTTCATGTTGGGAAAGAGAAAAAGTTCTCTCAAAGTGATAGTTAACCTTTGTGATACCTCTGGAGAGCAGTGACCTGAAGATGATGTTCCTGTCATATGCCATCTGGGAGGACCATGCCTTATCCAGGGGCTCCTATGTAGTGTGTGTTAATTATTGGAAAAATCTTACACATGCTAAGATCAATGTTCTTTAAAATGCAGACGTAACATGTTAAGGAAACTGATACCTTCTCAGAAAGGTGATTGGACTGTCATTAGATTTCACTGAGGTACTGTCTGCATTGGAATATATAGTTCTCTGCATCAGTGAAGACTCCCAGTGCTGATCATCAGAATCAACACACTGTTCATTTCTGAAAATACGTACTTCTATGCTGTCCCAGTTTTGTTTCATTTCTCTGCTCCATCCCAATTATGTTGAAACGTTCCAGAGCCTCTGTAAAAATGTTGCAGGCTACTGAACCTGGCTCCTCTGAACTGGCACTGAGTACAAAAACGCCAGTCTGCATTCAGAAATCAATTGAATAAATAGTTCTTCCTTTAACACTATCAGTTGCCAGTGCAGGTCAAAAAAATCTTTGACAAAAATGAGGTCTTGACACTGTTGTTCTAAATGATACTGGGGGTTTAAGGGTATTAGAGCCACATCTCTTCTACATTTGCTTTACCTTTTTTTGCAAGCCTAGCTTGCTGGTAGACCAGTATCTGGCACTGATATGATTTGCTGAGGTTAATCTCCCATTGAACAGAGTCTTCCAGATGATTTTTCATTGGCTCTTGTTTATCACTTTGGCTGGAGACAGAAATGAAGACATGAGAGCCCTTCCTTCCCCAGAGTTTCAGTAAATGTTAGTGTAATTAGTACAGTACCTTCCATGCTTATTTTCCCTATGATTTAGTGTTTGTAACAATAGTGACTCAAGATTTTCTTGAAGAAAAATCTTCAAAAAAATGCCTGCCAACAGTGTTCTGTAGGGGTTTTGCCTTCAAATTGAGGCTGCTCTTATCAGAGGTGTTGGGGCTAGCCTATTGCAAGGGTGTAGAACTTAGAAGCAAATACCATGTCTCTTCCTGTTCCTTCCCATCTCCAGAGAGCGCCATGTGGGTTTCCTTAAGTGGATAGAGCTGACATTCAGAATTTTCCTGGGGTCTCTGCTGGATACTATAAATATTGGGTCCCTTTCTCTCATCATCTTAGCCTTCATAAGTGGATACTTGTGACTTGTCTAGTCTAGAGTACAGTTTTTTTTGCAGCCTCCAGTGAAGAATATTATATTTTATTGCACTGGTTTTGGTCCAAGAATGATTACATATTCAGAGACAGGTGGATAGTTTTTAAGTGTCTGGGTAGCTTCCCTTCTATATCATTCAGAAAGTGCTGCCATTTCTGTCTGGTTGTAAAAACCCATGTATAGGTATTGACTCATTCTTAATTTAGACAGCTTGACCAGTGTAAGAAGCACCAAATCTTCTGTATCTGCAACGTCCATTACCCTAGTTGTCTTCAGCTTCAGGCCATCTACAAGAGAAATTGGTGTATGTGCCATGGCTTCAAAATTATTTACTTCCTCATAGCTTTAAGTTCATCTCATAGAAAATATTTTTGTTTCACACTGGGCCAGGACTGTTTTGTCAGCCCATAATCCATGGTTCTTGGAGAAATGGGAAACTTCTATAACAGTATATATTGGAATTCAAGTGTCTTAGAGGTGTGTTAACCTCACTGATACACGTGTCACTTCCAGTTAATAATGGACAATGCCATCACTGTATACTTAACAAGCAAGGTAGTGCAAGGTCCACTTCCATTCTTTTGTAAGTGGTCAGGCTTTGGTATTGCTGTAGTGAAAAAGCAGTCTGCTGGTAGCGTCCGCGCACTCTGAACAAAACGAGAGGTGAGTTGGATTGCTTTAGTTGGTCCATGTCACTTCATTTTATAGCAGTCTTCCAGAATTATGGTATCTGAGATGGATATTTTTTACTTCAGTTGTCAACAGAAAGTTAGATTTTTCTCATGCTAAACTGAAAGCTATTTTGGGTTTCTGTTTAATAAGTTCCTAGTTCTGCAGTCAAACTGAGCACTTTTCCCCAGCTTTCTAGATTGTCTGGGTGGCAGCAATTACTTCTGTGAGGAAAGTAGCTGATCCAGTATTGTTCTTCTAGGATAATAGTGTACTGTTATCAGGATATGGATCAGTTCAAGCCAAACTAAGGCCATGTTGCTGCCAAAAGAGAGGTTCCATTCTGACTGTGCACTCTTGCTCTCCTTATGTTGGCTTGGGGAAGCGAGTGGCTACAGGATGAATTACTTGCTGTAGTAGACAGTGGAACACTTGTGGGAGGCAGGAGATGAAGTGCTCCTCCTTTTTAAAGCCAGTGTGGTCTTAGACTACAGGCTTCAATAGGGCTTTACAGTTAAGCTTTTCCCAGGTGGTTTCAGAGGTTCACCTTAGTTGGGAAATCAATATGCCTGTTTTTATTTCAGTTTTTATCATAGTTGAAATCATAACAAGACATTCTTAATTAACAAACATATTCACAGAGCACAGGCTGGTTGTTTGTCATCTATCTCAAAAAGATTTCCACACTGACTTAAATGTTTAAAGACTACATAATTTTACATTAATTCTTTAACTTTATTATTGAACGAAATACATTTTTTTTTTTCCATTTCAGTGGCTTTGTTTTTCTTCGACTGATTTGTCCTGCTATCCTGAACCCAAGGATGTTTAATATCATCTCAGGTGACTGTGCTTCAGACTGAATTCATACTTTATGTAGTAATAGGCATGAACTTTAGTGCCTAGTTTAGCAAAATATGAAGTCTTTTGAACACTGTGTCCAAAGTCATGTTATCCATATCAGTTGATTGACTTTCTCCCTAAGGCAGCCAGCATATAGTTTTCACCCTCAAAGGTTAGACAGTGTTTATTCCCAATGTCTTGTTTTAAAGTAAAAAAAAAAAAAAAAAAAAAAGAAAAAGTGAATGTTAAAGAAAAGTGTTTCATAAAGAAAATTGTTGTGGGTTAACCCTGGTGGGCAGATAAGCACCACACAGTTGCTTGCTCACTTCCCTCCTCACCCTCAGTAGGATGGGGAAGAGGAAAGGAAGAATAAAAACAAGAAAACTTGGGGGTCAAGATAAAACAAACAAACAAAAATTAAATAATTGTTTAATAAGTGAAGGATAAATGGAACAAAACAAAACAAGTGACGCAAAGGCAATCACACCACCTCCCATGGGTAGACTGATGCCCAGCCAGTTCCTGAGCAAAAGATGGCTAACACCCATAAACCCCCCTCTTTTCCCTTTTATTGCTGAGCATGACGTTATATGTTATGGAATATCTCTTTGGTTAGTTTGGGTCATCTGCCCAGTTGTGTCCACTCCCAGCCTATTGTGCACCCTCCAGTCTATTCACTGGGGAGGCAGAGTGAAAAACAGAAGCGGCCTTGATGCTGTGTAAACACCATTCAGCAAAAGCTATAACATTAGTGTGTTATCATCAGCACTGTTTTGGTCAAAAATTTAAAACAGCACCATATGAGCTGCTATGAAGAAAATTAACTCTATCCTAGCCAGGCCCAGTACAAAAGCGTTACCCTGGTTTTTGATGCTCTCTTTGTAGAGTGCATCTCTATTAGTAAATAAAACAGTGACAGGGGCTATTCCTGTTTGCTAGAACAGGATTCTGAAATTGCTGTGCTGATCTGTAGCACAGTTCTGGCTGATATCAGATAGCATTCTCCTAAACAGTTCTTAGGCGTGATTTGGGTGTTGGCCTGCATCAGGGACCACATCTGACACAGTTGGCGTGGGGCTTCGTTGTGAAGCTTTAACGGTGAGGGCATGGATTATTCCATGGCAGTTGGCTTAAGCACCTAGAAATGTTTCTGAACATTTTAACTTACAGATGTAGTTGAGGTCTTACAGATGCAACAACTAGTATGTGTGTTACTGTTGTTCTAGACATAAGGCTGCGTTGATGGGATTTCAGGTTTTAAGTTTTGCTGTATTCCTTTGTGGTGGATTGACCCTGGCTGGACGCCAGGTGCCCATCAAAGCCGCTCTATCACTCCCCCTCCTCAGCTGGACAGGGGAGAGAAAATATAATGAAAGGCTCACGGGTCGAGATAAGGACAGGGAGAACATTCACCAATTACCGTCACAGGCAAAACAGACTCGACTCAGGAAAATTAATTTAATTTATTACCAATCAAATCAGAGTAGGATACTGAGAAATAAAAACTAAATCTTAAAAACACTTCCCCCCCTCCCTTCTTCCCAGGCTCAACTTCACTCCTGATTTTCTCTACCACCTCCCCCCGAGAGGCGCAGGGGGATGGGGAATGGGGGTTGCAGTCAGTTCATCACACGTTGTCTCTGCCCCTCCTTCCTCCGCAGAGGGAGGACTCCTCACACTCTTCCCCTGCTCCAGCATGGGGTCCCTCCCACGGGAGACAGTCCTCCACAAACTTCTCCAAAGTGGGTCCTTCCCACGGGCTGCAGTTCTTCGAGAACTGCTGCAGCGTGGGTCCTTTCCATGGGGTGCAGTCCTTCAGGAACAGACTGCTCCAGCATGAGTCCCCCGCAGGGTCACAAGTCCTGCTAGCAAACCTGCTCCAGTGTGGGCTCCTCTCTCCACGGGGTCACAGGTACTGCCAGGAGCCTCCTCCAGCGTGGGCTTCCCATGGGGTCACAGCCTCCTTCGGGTGCATCCACCTGCTCCAGCGTGGGGTCCTCCATGGGCTGCAGGTGGATATCTGCTCCACCGTTAACCTCCATGGGCTGCAGGGCGACAGCCTGCCTCACCATGGTCTTCACCATGGGCTGCAGGGGAATCTCCGCTCTGGCACCTGGAGCACCTCCTCCCCCTCCTTCACTGACCTTGGTGTCTGCATAGTTGTTTCTCTCACATATTCTCACTCCTCTCTCCCAGCTGCTGTTGCGCAGCAGTTTTCCCCCCCTTCTTAAATATGTTATCACAGAGGCGCCACCACCGTTGCTGATTGGCTCAGCCTTGGCCAGCGGTGGGTCCGTTTTGGAGCTGGCTGGCATTGGCTCTATTGGACATGGGGGAAGCTTCTCGCAGCCTCTCACAGAAGCCACCCCTGTAGCCCCTCCCCCTACCAAAACCTTGCCACGCAAACCCAATACATCCTCGTGGGAGGAAGAAAGGAAAGGCATAAACTACTGGTGGGAAAACCGTAGTACTAAAATATTGGGACACCTGAGTTCCATAGTTTTAAAAAGTTTGCATATGTTATACTTGATCTTTGTTTCATTGCCCCCCCTCCTTTTTTTCTTTTATTTTGTTTGGCAAAGATTATCCCAACCTAGAGTGCATTTGGTTTGCACTAGCCATTGTTTTTCCTCCTTCTCTCCCTAACACCTTCTCAATTTTACCTGTAAAATACTGGTTTGGAAATAGGAAGAAATCAGAAATCACTTGTGTCAGAAACCCTTTGGGGAAAAAACTTTTCCTTTTTTGCCTTTATAGGCAGCTTTTCAGACAACATAGCAAGTTTTCTGTACTCTCTCTATAAGCTATACTAAATGAGAAGGCCTGACTGAATCAGTCCAAAAGTTCCTTTCTCCTTTTAATCATTTTCATACACACTTTGGGGAAAGCATTTAAGAACCATGGCCTCGTATATGGTGATCCTTTCTTTATTATTTTTATCATCTTCAGATTTGTGAGTTACATACTTTCTAACTTGGGGACTGCATTGAGACCACTGTGTCTTTAGCTGTAAATGGAGTTGTTATCCATAAATTTGTGTAATCCCTTTTAAGCTTGTCTGTAAGTGTTAGTCCTGTTTAGAAGTTCAGATAATATTCTTCATTTTCACTAAGGTAAATTTATGGACTCTAAATGGGGCTGTTAGAGCTGTTTAAAAAAAAAAAAAAAAGGAAGTGGGCTCTTTTCCTTTTGGAGCAAAGCTTCTAACTTACTTCTGTGCTGTAATGGGGTGGGGAGGGGGAGGGGGAGGGGGAGGGGAAATATTCTGAAGGCTGGGTGTATAGATAGAGTTCAATTTCAGCAGCAGTGTGCCTATCCTGTCACCTCAACAACTGTTCTGAAAAATCTTTACTGAAAAAGTTAAGTCCTTCATTTCAACCTTCTTAGTTGTTTTTTTTTTAAGAATACACTTCTTTAGATCAGTTCTCTTTACCTGAACTTCCCAATTCTAAGGCTAGTAATGTTTTCCAGCATTGCTTCTTCAAAGGGATGTACAGTACTAAGCACGAGATGCAATGAACAACTGAGATTAGTTGTATGATTAGTGCCTCAGTCTAAGTTCCAGCTATGCCTAAAAAGTTGGAACTTATTTTTTAATTAATTGCAATGCTGAGCGGGGAAGGGGGCAGAAAGACAGACGATCAAAACATACAGATAGACAGTGAAGAGTATATAGCATTCTTATGAAGCACCGTGAAATTTAGAGTTTATATAATAACCATGTCAGTTTTGGAACACTTAAATGGCCTGTAAGTGGAAAGCCAGATTTGACCATAACTGTTTAAAAACAAACTAAAAAACCCTATGCTTAACACTAATCTCTTATTCAGTTAAAACAACTTTTTCCAACAAGTGATTGTACCAGGAGTTTCTAGCATTTGATTTGTGCAGTAAATAGCTATATTTTCATGGAAATACAAGCCACGATTGCATGCAATGTTTAGTCTATTTTCCTGGTACTAGTAATTTAAAGTATAATTTGCATAACAATGCAGGACTTACTTATATGGGTATATGCAAATAAGGAAAAGGGTAAACTTAATTATTTTATTAGATTCTAACAACAAATAATCTTCCTTTTAACAGAGCTGTTTGATTTTTGTGAAAAGGGTTTTCACTTAATTCATAAAACTTTTGTTAACCTTAGGCTTCTAAGGAACACTTTATTTTACTTGCTTTGTTCTGTAAGCAACTAGTACAGAAAGTCAGATATGCGTATTAATATTTTTTGTGGACATAATTACTAAAACGACAAAAGTTTACTTGATCATGAGATATTTTCCACATGCAGTTCTGTTACAGCATTCAAAGTATTTAATTCCATGATAAATAACAAATTGTAGAAGAGCTTAACTTTCATGTGACTACTGGAAGTTTTAAATGAAATGGCCAGTAACTCTCTACTTTGTATTCCTATCAGATTCTCCTTCCCCTACTGCTGCAAGAACACTGACGCTGGTTGCCAAGTCTGTGCAGAATTTAGCAAATCTGGTTGAATTTGGAGCTAAGGTGAATATAATTTTGCACAGAACAGCCTAGATCTGCATTTCCAATATATTTCAATGTTCCTGTTTAATACAGACAAAAATCTGTTGCTGTTTTCTTGTGCAAATCCTGATGTGTGACCTGGGTGTCTTCATCAGCAAGGAAGTCTCGTTCCTGCGGTTTCTTCTACCCTCTTCAGTTGGAGCTCAACAGGGTATTGATTTAAACTAGAGCAGTAGCATAAAGTCTGTCTGAATTGGAAAGAGGAGTCAGTCATTTGAGAATGAGTCATCTAGAAACTTATGTGAATGATTTGGTACATACCATGAAGATTTTGAATCTGGTAGTATGAACAACAGCAGTGACCTGTTAAAATAATTGATGAACCAACGATCATACTAGGAGGTATTATAAAGAGTGATGCAACCATATTTTTCATGCTATGAGAACAGATAAACTCAGACATTTGTTCCAAAGACAACAGTCGAAGTATGTGGAATGTTTTTTCTGTCTGTCAATGACAAAAAGGGTAGCAGTCGTACTCTAGTATTCATAGAATCATAGAATATCTCAAGTTGGAAGGGACCCATAAGGATCATCAAGTCCAACTCCCTGCTCCTCGCAGGACTACCTAAAACTCCTTGAATTCTGACAGGCTTGGTGCCATGACCACTTCCCCGGGGAGCCTGTTCCAGTGACCGACCACCCTCTCAGTGAAAAACCTTTTCCTAATGTCCAATCTGAACTTCCCCTGATGCAGCTTCATTCCATTTCCTCGTGTCCTATCTCTGGTCGCCAGAGAGAGGAGATCAGCACCTCCCCCTCCCCTGCCCCTCTTGAGGAAGTTGTAGACTGCGATGAGGTCACCCCTCAGCCTTCTCTTCTCCAAACTGAACAAGCCAAGTGACCTCAGCTGCTCCTTGTAAGCCTTGCCCTCGAGACCTTTCACCATCTTGGTTGCCCTCCTCTGGACACACTCTAATAGTTTGATGTCCTTCTTATTGAGGTGCCCAAAACTGCACACAGTACTCGAGGTGGGGCCACACCAGCGCAGTGTAGAGTGGGACAATCACCTTCCTCGACTGGCTAGCTATGCTGTGGTTGATGCACCCCAGGACACGGTTGGCCCTTTTGGCTGCCAGGGCATACTGTTGACTCAACTTGCCATCAACCCAAACCCCCAGATCTCTTTCCATGGAGCTGCTCTCCAGCCTCTCGTCCCCCAATTTGTACATATAACCAGGATTAACTAGAGCACAAGTCTTATGAGGAGCAGCTGAGGGAGCTGGGGTTGTTTAGTCTGGAGAAGAGGAGGCTGAGGGGAGACCTTATCGCTCTCTACAGCTACCTGAAAGGAGGTTGTAGCGAGGTGGGGGTCGGTCTCTTCTCCCAAGTAACAAGGGATAGGACGAGAGGAAATGGCCTCAAGCTGCGCCAGGGGAGGTTTAGGTTGGATATTAGGAAAAATTTCTTCACCGAAAGGGTAGTCAGGCACTGGAACAGGCTGCCCAGGGAAGTGTTTGAGTCCCCATCCCTGGAGGTATTTAAAAGACGTGTAGATGTGGTGCTTAGGGACATGGTTTAGTGGTGGCATGGCAGTGCTAGGTTAATGGTTGGACTTGATGATCTTAAAGGTCTTTTCCAACCTAAACGATTCTATGGTTCTATGATTACCCTATCCAAGGTGGAGAATCCAGCACTTGCTCTTGTTAAATTTCATATGGTTGGGGATTGCCCAGCTCTCTAGTCTATCCAGATCTCTCTGTAAGGCCTCTCTGCCCTTGAGGGAGTCCACAGCTCCTCCTAGTTTAGTATCGTTGGCAAACTTACTTAATGTACATTCGATTCCTGCGTCCAGATCATTTATAAAAACATTAAAGAGCACTGGCCCTAAAATTGGGCCCTGGAGAACCGCACTAGTGACTGACCGCCAGCTTGATGCAACCCCATTTACTATAACCCTTTGAGCCCAACTCGTCAGCCAATTGCTCACCCAACGTATTATGGACTTGTCTAGCTGTGTGGTGGACATTTTATCCAGAAGGATACTGTGAGAGACAGTATCAAAAGCTTTGCTAAAATCCAAAACCACCACATCTACTGGCTTCCGTTGGTCAACTAGATGAGTGTTGGAGTTGGAAAAGTGGGAGAGGAGAGGCAGCCAGCCATCCCTCCACAAAGAAAACATCTATGTGATGGTAAAATGGGTAAATTTTCTTTAGGAATATCCATATCAAAAAGACAACTGAGAAATGCTAGAGTAGAAATCTGTGATTAGAAAGAATCCATTCAAGAAGGATGTGTCATCTGCCTTAAGTAGATGATGGGAGCCGTTTTGCATTTCCATTGATTATTTGATGTCCAAATGGGGAGACATCTTTAAGTAATATGGGCATGTCTCAGTACAGAACCTTGAAATACATTCCACATCCATGTTCTTTTATATATTATATGAAATAATTCACTTTCAAATTGAGACCAATTAGGACTAAACTTCCAGCCTGGATACAGAGTATTTTAATTCTGAAACAAATGAACAACTGCCAACCTCTGGGTCCCCCCCCACACACACACGCTTTTCCTCTACTTATTCCTTAGACTGGTGTTTTCTGTTGGTACAGCATTTTGAAACACCCCTTTTATTTGTACTCATTTTCATATTGCTTGACATAATTTTGTAAATCAGTTTTACAAGTTGCACTAAAAAGCCTCAGCTTTTAATAAAGTTTCTATTGCATCACTAAAAGAATGCCAGCAACAATTGGTCTGTTCTGGTTCCCAAGTTGCAACATGGTTGAACAATAAAAATCTGTTGACTTAAGCATAATGAAAGCAAGCGAGTTCAGGCTGCCATTATAAAGCCATTTGTCTGATACTCACAACTTGGAATGTAAGCATTAACGAAAGAACGAGAAGGAGGGCGCTTATGTCCTGATGTTACCTCTGAAAGTGTTTTCTCCATTATATAGCTGCAATGAAAAAAAGAAGTCCATCTTCAATATTTCAGAAATGTAAAATTTCATGTCACAATGCATATATAAACAATTTAAGAATCCATCTGGAATACAAAAAAGTGTAATCTTTTGTCTGGTTGTACACCAGTCATTATAAATTCACTTGAAAAAATAAAATCACTCCAGATGACACATTTGTGTTTTGCAGTGTCATTTGTCTCTGATTACAATGTGTTCACTTCAGGTATGACTATTAAATTGGTATTGATTTGTTCTAACAAATACTTTCAAAAATTACTAGGAGCCGTATATGGAGGGGGTAAATCCATTCATCAAGAGTAACAAACATCGCATGATCATGTTCTTAGATGAACTTGGGGTAAGTGGTTTAAAAAAAAATATTGGATAGCAATATTGTAAATTAAAATTCTTTACAGTTCTTGTTAACTAGCTCAAAAATGCATCAGCTTCCACACAATTTTGAATGCTTGTTACTGAAAAATTTTTCTTATGCGTGTTTAGGAACTGCAGATTGCTGGCCTGTCACACAGAATTAAAACCAATCAAATGTCCTGTTAGAAAGATTTTATTCATTTAATACTGCTGTAGACATGAGATCTATTTGAGCTTCTCCCCGAGGATTAGGGCTTTTGGCCAAAAATACCAATCTTTTAAAAAAATATTTTAAAACAAAAAATTCTTATGTGTAATTTGTCATGTGGTTTTGACCCGAGATTGAAAAAATTGAAGTTTTAAAAAATATTATGTTCCATTTTAGTTATACATTGCCAAATGTCTCGCTGCATGAATTGTAGTTTAAAAGAAAATAATAATTGCAGTTCACTTTGAAATTGTTACTGTTTTGTGTATGATAGCTATAAGAAGAGTTAGGAGCTCATTTGCGTATATATGTATATGTTTAAACCAAGAATTTGTTTTAAAAATGAAGATGAAAGAAATGTGCCTAGCTTCCTGAATTGATCCATTAAAAGTGACCTAGAAGACATCTCAGACTATTTTGATAATCTATAAGAATGAGTGTTTTGAAGTGTGTCATTCAGGTGGATTGCCATATGTCACCTTTTTCTGGTTAAATGGCAACTTCTGCATATTATGATATACTGGGTTTTTTCTTTAAATGGCAGATTATGCATGAGGACTCAGAAAACTGTTGGGTTTTAAAATAACTAACTGATTAATCTACTGTTTTAATTATATTATTTTATTAGTGGATTTACTGACTTGATAGTTTGGGGGGTTTTTTGGTGTCCATTTTTGCTGCTGCTATTGTCTGATTTAAATTTAAAAAAAAGCAAACAACACCTAATGGATGGATCCCCCTCATTTGGGGGGAGGATATAATATGAATCCCTTTTCTCAGTGTCTTTCTGGCCAGCTCAGAGGTAGCATAGCAACATCAAACCTTTTAGTAGAACCCTCCTAGTAGGAATAGGAATTGCTATATATTTAGTAATCTCTCCATGTGAAATGTGTAACCATAATTAAAATAGATGCTCGTGGAGAGGAGGAAATATATAATTTGTATTAGATAACATGGACAGAAGACTTAATTGTGAAGAAAAACATTGCAGTACTTGTTTGCAGTATCAAAACAGCTGTTGGCGGGTCTGTAGAACTGTAATTTAATTTCTTATATGCCTGGCTACTCACCATTCTAAGTCTGCTCTCATAATTTTTGTTAAAGAATGTTCCTGAGCTTCCAGACACTACAGAGCACTCCAGAACTGACTTATCTCGTTATCTGGCAGCCTTGCATGAGATGTGTGTGGCACATTCAGATGAACTTCGGACACTCAGTAATGAGCGAGGTGTAATGCAGGTAAACTACAATGGTTAACAAAAATCACAGGTACAGATAGCATATCTTGAGCTATTGCTTAATATCGTGTTTCTTTTGTAATTTTTCTGTCCAGCAGTATGAGTGATAAATAATATGTACATTTCACCAGGAGGTTGCTAGTTGTAAAGTTAAAGAAGCTCAAAACTATGAACTAAGTATTTATACAACAAAACCAAAGATGTTTTAAAGCAGTGGGTTGGGGTTTTTTGGTTGTTTTTTTTGGTGGTTTTTTGTTTTGTTGGGTTTTTTTTGGTTTGGTTTGGTTTGTTTTGTTTGGGTTTTTTCTTTTTTTCTTTTTTTTTGTTTAATTTCCAGGTGAAGTTTTTAGTTTCTAGAGGAAGCCTAAACCCAAGAAATTACTGTCTCCTGACAGGCTCTAGTTTTAGGATCTAGTTCTAATTGAGAACTAAATAACTAAATTTAATTTCCTTCGCTTTCTATCACTACTTCATTTCTGCTTCCTGATTTATTACGTTTGTAAACAAACATGGCAAACTTCTCTAGCAAACACTATAAATGAGTGTTCTGTTCCAACTATTAAATTTCTATACAGCTTTTATGAAAACTTATTTTTTAAGAGGAAAAAATTCACATGACTTCATGCATTGTCTCAAAATACTACAAAAGTAATATACTTGCCTATGGTCTACTAATTATGATGAACTCAAGTCGGCAGTTCTACTTACTGAACAGTAATATGTTTATATGTTTTGGTATGCTTGACTAGTATACTGTGCTGTGCAGGAGATAATTTAAGTAGTCTTCCCTTTTTAATGCTAATGATTTGGGGACAGGGGCAGTTGTACTATAGAAAGCCTTTTTGTTTACAGATGGTCTTCCTTAAATTTAATCAGTATCAGCTTAAACTATATATTTAATGACTCATTTTCAAGAGGTAGTTTTTAAAATAGTTTTTAATTTAATTGTTTCAAAATAACTTCTTGTAATCAGATTTCTTATTCTCATGGTTTAAAGACTGGGCTTCCTATATCCTGACTCTTTGAAGGCCTTAATTTAAACCCAGGTAGATGATAAATCTATATTTCTTTCTCCTGGCAGCAGATGTTACTCAAATAATGCATTTTTCAGCAGTAACATTTTTTAAATAAGGGGATTACTGGGAACTCTTATGGTGATTTTGCAAAAAGGTGAAAATATATTTGTATTTAATCATCTTTGGCAGAAGAAAGCTCAAGGAATTAAAAATGAGATAATGCTTCATTATAGCAGTTCAAAACGAATCCATTTTAATAACTACTACAATTTACCTCTTCAGTGGGATATGAGGGAAAAAACCCAATCATGTTCAAGTTCACAATTCACTTACAGCTACTGCTAGTCTTGACAAAGAAAAAATGATGGCTAGTCTGGCAAGGCAGGATAGTAGAAGTTTGTAGTTGAACATAGTTCTACTTATAATGAAAAAATAATTGAACTCCTGACAGCGCGTTAGCAATACAATTTCTCAGCCTGTTTTATGTGTATGTTCAGTTGCATTTGGTTTAGTTTAATGACCAGGTTTTCAGAAAGTTAAAAGAGGGTAGTTCTGCTTGTGCAGAAGTGAATTGTATTATCACCTTTTTTTTTTGTCACCGGACTTTTTTTTCATTTTCTTGGCCCAGTTCTGCACTTTCACATGGGGAAAATACCCAAGAATGGACTTTTGGTTTACAGATTGTTTTTAACAGATAGGAGAACTCTCTTTCATTTTGAAACTCTCAGGTTAAGTTGGCAAGACTTAATGGGTCTCCATGGGTGCAGATAAATTTCATATTGCTGTTTTACAGTTGCCTTTTGAAGTAATGTCTTAGTGACTAGGGAATTGGAGCTGGGGGTGGGGTGGGGGGGTGGGGTGTGGGGGGGTTAAATATATTTTAAACTACCTAATTCTAAGTCTGGTAGGTTAATGTTGAAGATGCTTCTCAAGCAAGATGGGTTTTGGGTTTTTTTTAGTTGCTAATGTAGGGTTGTACTGGGGTTTTTTGTTTGTTTTTGTTTTTTTCTGCAGCATGTTCTTAAGAAGCTGTTGGCTATTACAGAACTGCTTCAACAAAAACAAAATCAATATTCAGTGTCTAATAACATCAGGTAGCAGCCCTCTACCTGAATTCTGCGTGGATCCAGCATGTCTAACATGGCAACTCACAGAAGTATCACTTTTTTTGCTCTTGCCAAAAATAGCACACCCTATCACATTCCCAGTGATGTGTGAACTATGCAAAAAGAAAACAAAGATTCTGTTAGTGAATGATTGTACCAGCAGATTTTTAAACTATCTGTGCAGGATATTTGCACTTTTTTCCACTTGAAACCAGTTTTTACAGTCTCTGAGCCTTGGTGTACAGTTTACCTTCCGCAAAGAAAATGCTGTGACTGTCTTGAACTTTGAAAATTATTTTCAACACCTGCAGTTGTCAAAGCTTTTCTGTCTTGTTGGAAAAGAATTATCAACTGACAAGGAAAGAAATGCATTGTTTTGACAGCTACATGTAACTGGATAACATTTCTTACTGTAATTTCTGACTGGTTACAATTATTATGACTTTGACTGTTTCAACCACTCGAACTTGTATTTACAATTTCCAGAGTTTGATGGTTATGGTAAGAACAATCTTTCCTGTATACTTTTTATACCATGTTCTTTCTCTTGCTGGAATCATGTCAAAAGAATATGCAGAAGGGATCTTGTCAGCTTTATTCTTTAATGTGCCAATGATTCAGTCTAAATAATTCTTCCATCAAGGACTGTGTATCCATCCAGGTAAATCACAATGCTTTTGTAAAATGTTTACAACAGTGATTAATTAGAATTCAGTAAATTTATTATCACTGTATCAGATATGCATGCATCCATTAAACCATTTTATAAAATATGTATTGGTTGGTCTTGTGTGTAATGTAAGGCTACCACGAATCTTATTTTTAAACCTGAAAAATGAGTTTTTAAAATAATCAAGCTGTCAATAGACTCTTTATGGAAACTGGCTAACTTTGGGTGCAAGTAATAGAACACTGTAAAAATGAAATTTGGATAACAGATATGGTTGGCTATTTATCTACTATGTATAAAATGCATTGATAAAAATGACTGTAGGTAAATCTCAAAGTTGCATTTAGGTATGTATATTAAAAAATTGACACCACTACTTATTTCCTAAAACAGTGTGTGAAAATTAATGTTGTGGTTTACCCACCCCCCCCACCCCCCACCCCACCCCACCCCCCCGCAAAGCAGGACGGGAGAGAACAAGGAAGAGCAAAAGCAAGAAAACTCAGGGGTTGAGAAAGGAAAGATGAAGAAAAGAAAAACAGAACAAGTGATGCAAAGGCAATCACTCACCACCTCCCAGAAGCAGACTGATGTCCAGCCAGTCTCTGAACAACAGCTACCTTCCCCCCCAAAAAAACCCCTTCCCTCCACTTTTATTGCTGATCATGACATTATATGGAATGGAATATCCCTTTGGCCAGTTCAGGTCAGCTGTCCCAGCTGTGTCCCCTCCAAATTTCCTGCTCACTCCCTAGCCTACTCCTCGGTGGGGCAGAGTGGGAAAAACAGAAAGCCTGGACACTGTGCTAACACTGTTCAGCAATAGCCAAAACACTGGTGTGTTGTCAAGATTGTTGCAGTCACAAATCCAAATCACAGCACCATATGGGCTGCTATGAAGAAAGTTAACTTCATCCCAGACAGATCCAGTACAATGAAATACTTCAACCTAGCTTTGGACAGCATATAACTACTTGAAGTTTTGGGGTTTTTTAATTATTCTCAGCAGTCCTCATGTACATTAGTCACAGTAATCTAGTCTAAGATTATAGCTGCAGGATCAGCAGTTGCAGCAACAGGTTAAGTAACACAACTATGATTATGTCCCATACTGTAGATGCTGCAGTCTCTTTTTAACAGTACATTTGAGAAGAATGTTGGGAATGCTGAAAACGTTATAAGCAAGGTTGTTTTCTTTCAGTTAGTTCAATGACAAGCTTTGGAAGAAGGCAGCACATCCTGCTCTAAAGCACTTAAGGTTTTATTAACCTTAAGGTTCTATTAACGTTCTATGAACCTTAAGCACTGCCCTCAGGGACAAAGGAGCTGAACAGAGCTGGCAGCTCTTGCAAGAGCTCTCAATTCCCACATGTAGGAAATTGGGCAAGGAAGGCAGGAGATCAAACTAAAGTGTAAGAAGGAAATGCACAGGCAGTAGAAGCAGGGACGTGTATCCTGGAAAGAATATAGGGACCCTGCCCAGATATGTAGGGATGGGTAAGGCACGGTTGGAGCTGAACTTGGCAAGGGATGCAAAGAATAATTAGAAGGACTTCTACAGGTATGTTGACCAGAAAAGGAAGATTAAAGAAAACGTACCCCCCCCAATAAATGAGACATGGGATCTGGTGACAATCCACATGGAGAAGGCTGAGGTACTCAACAATTTTTTTGCCTGTTTTCAATGGTAATCTCTCTTCCCACATCTCTCAAGCCCTTGAACCTCAGGGCAGGGACTGGAGGAATGAAGTCCTTCTCATCGTAGGAGAAGATCAGGGTCGAGACCACCTGAGGAACACGAACATACAGAAGCCCATGGGACCTGATGAGATGCATCCCAGGGTCCTGAGGGAATTGGCTGATGTAGCTGCCAAGCCGCTCTCCATCATATTTGAAAAGTCATGGCAGTCAGGTGAAGCCCCCAGTGACTGGAAAAAAGGGAAACATCACACCCATTTTTAAAAAGGGTAGAAAGGAGGACCCTGGGAACTACCGACCAGTCAGCCTCGCCTCCGTGCATGGTAAGATCATGGAGCGGATCCTCCTGGAAGACATGTCAAAGCATATGGAAGACAGGGAGATGATTAGAGACAGCCAACATGGCTTCTCCAAGGGCAAATCCTGCCTGACTAATCTGGTGGCCTTCTATGATGGAGGGACTGCATCAGCAGACAAGGCAAGAGCTACGGATGTTATCTACCTGGACTTCTGTAAGGCCTTTGATACGGTCCCCCACAATATCCTTCTCTCTAAATTGGAGGGACCTTGACAGGCTTGAGGAGTGGGGCCGGGCCATGTGAACCTCATGAAGTTCAACAAGGCCAAGTGCAAGGGCCTGCACCTGGGTCAGGGCAATCCCCAGTGTCAATGCAGACTGGGGGATGAAGGGATTGAGAGCAGCCCTGCAGAGAAGGACTTGGGGGTACTGGGGGATGAAAAATTGGACATGAGCCGGCAATGTGCGCTTGCAGCCCAGAAAGCCAATCGTATCCTGGGCTGCATACAAAGAAGCGTGGCCAGCAGGTCGAGGGAGGTGATTCTGCCCCTCTACTCTGCTCTGGTGAGACCCCACCTGGAGTGCTGCATCCAACTCTGGAGTCCCCAGTACAAGAAAGACATGGACCTGTTGGAGCGGGTCCAGAGGAAGGGCCACGAGAATGATCAGAGGGCTGGAACACCTCTCCTATGAAGAAAGGCTGAGAGAGCTGGGGTTGTTCAGCCTGGAGAAGAGAAGGCTCTGGGGAGACCTTATTGTGGCCTTTCAATACTTAAAGGGGGCTTATAAGAAAGATGGAGAGAGACTTTTTACCAGGGCCTGTAGTGACAGGACAAAGGGCAACAGCTTTAAACTGAAAGAGGGTATGTTTAGATTGGACATAACAAAGACATTTTTTACTATGTGGGTGGTGGGACATTGAAACAGGTTGCCCAGAGAACTTGTGGATGCCCCCTCCCTGGAAGTGTGCAAGGCCAGTTTGGATGGGGCTTTGAGCAACCTGATCTACTGAAAGATGTCCCTGCCCACAGTGGTGGAATTGAACTAGATGATCTTTAAAGGTCCCTTCCAACCCAAACCATTCTATGATTCTATTACCAGATCTGTCACCTCCTTAGATTTATCCAGTTTGCTAAATAGCAAGTTTGACATTAGCTACTGCTATGCTCTAATCTTAAACTGTTTCTAAACCAAAACTCTCCCCTCGGTGGCAGATTTATAAAAGCAAGCATTTCAAATTTATGTTTGACTTTAAATTGATGAGGTTTTGGAATGGAACTACATCTACTTACTTTAGCAATGTCTAACGCTTTATTGTAAGATATTTCAACCGACAGAACAAATACCTCACAATACAGAGTAAGGAACCTGTGGTAAGCTTTGAGAGTTCAGTTAACACTTGCCACTGAAAAGTAGGTAGCCTGAGTAGGTCTGAATTGCAGTGGTTAAGATTCCATCTTCGTTCAAGGTTATAGTGAATCCACAAGATCATCATCAGTCTATTCTTTCTAATATAAGGAAAAAAGCCATACCTTGAGCTGTGTGTGCAGTTGTGCAGTTGGTATGTTTTACAGTGAGGGGGACCAGGCTATACATAACTACAGGTACACGGTACTGCTGCAGTGTCAAATTAACTTCTATTATGCATGCCAGTTGAGAATTTAAGTAACACACACAGCTATCTTTTCATGTTGGTCTCTTTCAACTGTATCTACTATTGGTAACAGATTTAAATAGCAAGTCTAAACTTTTTTTAACCTTAGTTTAAAAAAAAAAGTGATTTGTCATGTCCACATTATTTGATATATTTGTCTGCCAGGACACTTCTGGAGGAAAAAGCACAGACCAGAGACAGTGGTTACTTGCGTTACACACTCCATTCTACTTCTGACAACCAACAGTGACAATCTTAGTTAACTTATAAGACTAGCTCAAACTAGAAATCAAAATTACCACAACTCATACACAGAATTTACTTGAGATAAAATGCATATTCATTAAGTACATCATGAGAGGTTGAAAGGAAACCTGACCTCTAATACAATGGACAACAATCGCTCAACAACCTGAGAAGATATTTTCTTTCTTCAGCCTCCGCACAGTCTAGATTTGTGCTCAGACTTTCTCGCATTGCTAAATATGAGTACAGCACAAAGAGTTTCTTCAGGCTTTCCCTAGTTTGTTGCAAGACTCCAATTATGCTTTTCTTCCTGGGATCATTAAAAATGTCTCCTGCCCCTTCAGCAATATTACCCACTGTATTCAGTGTCTTTTGCAGGGGAAAAAAACAAGTAAATGCATCAGAGGGAAGATTTTATTTTTAGTTAATGCTGACTAATCCCAGAAAACCTCCTGGATCCAGTCCAAATTTTTGCTTCTGCAAACATGCCATAAAGAAATAAAAAACAAACAAACAAACAAACAAAAAACCCCAAACTTTTGACCTCTTTATGCCCAGGATTTAGTATGCAGTGGCAGTATTCCGTGAACAGACTAGAGCCTAGAAAAACATTTTAACTGGTGTTGACTAAGCACTTTAAGGTTAAACCCAGTTACCTATGCCTACTCTAAAAGTCACACAGTCCCAATCATTTTAGCAGCCCTTTTTCATCACCTCTTTGAGGTTTAGCTCATCTGTCTTCATTATTGAGAACTGTGCACAGAATTCCAGAACTCATATTGGGACCTTTTAATAATAGCTTGCCCTTTTTATGGCTTCATTACTTTGGCAGCTTAGTCATCTACACTCAGCCAGTACCCTGTGGATTCCTTCTATCATTTCCCATTTGATCTCTCCACACCACTTATGGTCTTTGTATTGGTGTTAACTAACAACTTCATCTATAAACTGGTAAATCCCCCAAAAGATGTTATAAGTGGATTAGAACTGATTGTGCACTTATATATAATTATACCCTAACTAATTACAGCTATAAATATCAATATCAGCTATCTAGAGCATTAGTGAAGCCTCAAGGTGTAAACAGTGCACAGGTACTATAAGCTTTCAGAAAAAATTAAGCTCAATTTTCCTTTCTGTACATGAATTGGCCAGCTCAAATCTGATCCTGCATATGATAATTACTCAAAAATGAAACTGCATAAGTACATACTCTTAGCATTTCAGATGCATTCATATTATTTTTAAAAATCCTAAAGTTTCTAGAGCTGTTTATTATATAAGAGCTGAGCTGAGCTGAGCTGAGCTGAGCAGAGAAGAGAAGAGAAGAGAAGAGAAGAGAAGAGAAGAGAAGAGAAGAGAAAAGAGTTCAGTTGGAAGGGGCCTACAATGATCATCTAGTCCAACTGCCTGACCACTTCAGGGCTGACCAAAAGTTAAAGCATGTTATTAAGGGCATTGTCCAAATGCCTCTTAAACACTGACAGGCATGGGGCATCGACCACCTCTCTAGGAAGCCTGTTCCAGTGTCTGACCACCCTCTCGGTAAAGAAATGCTTCCTAACGTCAAGTCTGAATGTCTCCTGACACAGGTTTGAGCCATTCCCACACATCCTGTCACTGGATTCCAGGGAGAAGAGATCAGCACCTCCCTCTCCACTTCCCCTCCTCAGGAAGCTGTAGAGAGCAATGAGGTCGCCCCTCAGCCTCCTTCTCTCCAAACTAGACTAACCCAGAGTCCTTAGCTGCTCCTCATAGGACGTGCCTTCCAGCCCTTTCACCAGCTTTGTTGCCCTCCTCTGGACACATTCAAGGACCTTAACATCCTTCTTAAATTGTGGGGCCCAGAACTGCACACAATACTCAAGGTGAGGCTGCACCAATGATAAATACAGAGGGATAATCGCCTCTTTTGACAGGCTGCTTATACTGTGTTTGATGCACCCCAGGATGCGGTTTGCCCTCTTGGCTGCCAGGGCACATGGCTGACTCATATTGAGCCTCCTGTCAACCAGCACCCCCAGAATCCTTTCTGCAGGGCTGCTCTCCAGCCACTCCTCTCCCAATTTACACTTGCGCCAGGTGCAGAATCTTGCCCCTCGAGAGAGTCAACAGCACCTCCCAGTTTAGTACCCTCAGCAGACTTGCTAATGGTGCATTCAACTCCTACATCCAGATCATGGATAAAAATATTGATTGGAACTGGCCCTAGGATTGAGCCCTGAGCAACACCGCTGGTGACTGGTTGCCATCCAGATGTAGCCCCATTCACCACAACCCTTTGAGCCCTGCCCTTCAGCCAGTTCTTCACCCAGCGCACCGTGAACCTGCTCATCTCGCAGTTGGACAACTTGTGCAGAAGGATGCTGTGAGGGACAGTATCAAAAGCCTTACTAAAATCCAGAAAAACTACATCCACCACCTTCCCGCTCCTTCGGTTCTCTGGGATGAATCCCATCAGGCCCCATGGACTTGTGAACATTCAGCTGATACAGCTGGTCCCTTACAGTTTCAGTGTCCACAAATGGAAAGCCACTGTTCCTGCAGTCGTGGTCCTCCAGCTCAGAGGACCGGGCAGCCCAAGGTCGATCAGTATTATTAAAGACTGAGGGGGGGAAAAAAAGCATTGAATGCCTCCGCTTTTTCTTCATCCCTATTTGTCAGGTGACCATCTTCAACAAGTATCGGTCCAATGTTTTCCTTAGACCTCCTCTTGCTGTTAACGTACTCAAAAAAGCCTTTCTTGTTGTCTGACACAATGCTGGCCAGTTTCAGCTCTAGTTGAGCTTTGGCCTTTCGTGTCTTCTCCCTGCATATGCGAACCAGGGCTCTGTAATCTTCCTGCAAAGCCTGACCTCGCTTCCAGAGATCGTACCATTTCTTTTTCCTCCTGAGTTCCAAGAGGGGTTCCCTGTTCAGACAAGCTGGTCTTCTGCCCCACTTGCTTGACTTGCGGCACAATGGGCTTGCCTGCTCCTGTGCTTCTAAAAGGTGGTTCTTAAAGACTCACCAGCACTCGTGTTCCCCTAAGCCCTCAAAAGCAGATTCCCAGGGGACACTGCTAACTAGCTCCCTGAGTAGCTTAAAGTTTGCTCTCCTGAAATCCAGGGTAGCAACTCTGCTGACCTTTTTTCTGATTACACAGAAAATTTAAACTCAACCGTTTCATGATCACTGTGGCCAAGACAGCCACCTACCATCACATCTCCCACGAGTCCTTCTCCATTCACAAACATCAAGTCTAGGAGGGCACCTTTCCTAGTTGGCTCACTGAGTACTTGTGACAAGAAGTTATATCTTCCACAAGCTTCAGGAATTTCCCAGACTTGCTTGTCACAGCAGTATGGTATTCCCAGTTGATGCCTGGGAAGTTGAAATCTCCCATAAGGACCAGGGCTACCGATCCAGAGATTTCTCCTAATTGCCTGTAGAATAACTCATCAGTGCTATCATCCTGGCTGGGCAATCGGTAGTAGACACCCACTACGACATCTGCTTTGTTTTCCATCCCCCTAATCCTCACCCAGAGGCTCTCAACCACATCATCCCTAACTGTAAGGGCTGTGCAATCAAACCTCTCCCTTACACACGGTGCAACTCCTCCACCTTGCCTGCCCTGCCTATCCCCCCTGAACAGCCTGTAGGCCTCCATCCCAGCACTCCACACCCGAGTTGGAGTTGTGGTCAATAAATTCTCAGTGAGACAGGAGCTGAAGAATGAATTTGGGCTCATATTCTAAACCCTTCCATAGGAATTGGGAGGCTTATATCCAGACACTGAAGTTTAGCCAGAATTATTCAATGTAGGTCAAACCCCATGTGCAATGGAATTACAATATATTTCACTTGCCATACAATCATTGATTGAATAAGTGATAAACTGATGGAAATTTATTTCTAAACATGAAAAAGGAAAACAATATTAAAAATCATCAGGGTGATTACAGTATATTTGTGGGATTTTTGTTTATAAAAACCTCTCTCTCAAATGTATATTAACTAAGCTGTAATGTAAAAATGCCAGCAATTATTCTGATGTCGTAGTGGGTGTCTACTACCGATCGCCCAGCCAGGATGATAGCACTGATGAGTTATTCTACAGGCAATTAGGAGAAATCTCTGGATCGGTAGCCCTGGTCCTTATGGGAGATTTCAACTTCCCAGGCATCAACTGGGAATACCATACTGCTGTGACAAGCAAGTCTGGGAAATTCCTGAAGCTTGTGGAAGATATAACTTCTTGTCACAAGTACTCAGTGAGCCAACTAGGAAAGGTGCCCTCCTAGACTTGATGTTTGTGAATGGAGAAGGACTCGTGGGAGATGTGATGGTAGGTGGCTGTCTTGGCCACAGTGATCATGAAACGGTTGAGTTTAAATTTTCTGTGTAATCAGAAAAAAGGTCAGCAGAGTTGCTACCCTGGATTTCAGGAGAGCAAACTTTAAGCTACTCAGGGAGCTAGTTAGCAGTGTCCCCTGGGAATCTGCTTTTGAGGGCTTAGGGGGTCCATGAGTGCTGGTCAGCTTTTAAGAACCACCTTTTAAAAGCACAGGAGCAGGCAATTTAAAGAATGAAAAGAAGAATGATTGCATATAATGTAACATTCATGTAATAGATTATGTATTACTTTAATATTATATAACATGTATAATGTTTGAAATATATTTTCAGAATATAACACAAAATTTAAAAACATTAGAAGGAAGTCACGAAATTTTGTATGCAAACATATGAATCCAAAAAACAATACATTTATTTGTGCTATGTATGGTACTAGACTGCAGAGGGCTGCAAAGTTGACCATGAAGTGGAAAGCTCTTTTACATAAATGCTCCTCCTCCTCATTGTCTTGTCACTCAGAATGCCTGAATGAAATTAGCATTTTAATCCTTGCCAATATTTGGGTAATGAATATGAGCTTCTCCAAAGTTCTTCCTTTCAAAAGATGGTATATGTGCCTTGATAATAGCTAACGTAAATGTGTAGAAAGAGGAGCCTTGACCTAGAAATGTTCTGGGTTTTTTTGGAAGGCGTTGTTTCTCTGCTCCTTTTGCAAGTTTCTCACCCTTTCTTTATTTTAGTAAGTTTTCAGGTGACTGTTCCAGCAAATCTCTCTCCTGTAGTTTTAAGTATATAACTTCCCTAACAGTAGCACTACAGTTCTGGTTTAACCCTGTCCAGAAGCTAAGCACCACAAAGCTGCTCACTCCCCCACCCAGAGGGATGGGGAAGAGAATCGGAAGGGTAAAAATGCGAAAACTTGTAGGTTGAGATAAAGACGGTTTAGTAAGTAAAGCAAAAGCTGCACATGCAAGCAAAGCAAAATAAAGAATTAATTCACTACTTCCCATTGGCAGGCAGATGTTTAACCATTTCCAGGAAAGCAGGGCTCCATTACGCACAATGGTTACTTGGGAAGTCAGACACCATAACTCTGATTGCCCCCCCTTCCTTCTTCTTTCCCGCAGCTTTTATTGTTGAGCACAGCGTCATATGATATGGAATATTCCTTTGGTCAGTTGGGGTCAGCTGTCCCAGCTGCGTCCCCTTCCAACTTCTTGCTCACCCCCAGCCTACTCGCTGGCGGGGCAGTCTGAGAAGCAGAAAAGGCCTTGATGCTGTGTAAGCACTGTTCAGCAAAAACTAAAACATCCCTATGTTATCAACACTATTTCCATCACAAATCCAAAACATAGCCCCATAGTAGCTACTATGAAGAAAATTAGCTCTATCCCAGCCAAAACCAATACAACTACCAAATCTCCTCATGTTCCTTCTGAATAACTAAACTGCTCGTATACTTTGTTTTATATTTATATACTTGCTCCAAGATAAATGTTGAAAAATATGTCTCTCCTAGAAGTTAGAAAGAATATTTGATTTCTATACAGTATATAATGTGATGGGCTCATTTTTAAACAGGAGGTGTAAAAGGGAGCTATATATCAACTGCTAAGGTACAGTTTAAGCAGGGTATTTTTAACATCAGCATTTTCCTTCTTATTCTGCTTTAGTATACACTTCTGCCTTAGGTAATTTACATAAACATACATAGTCTATGAATAATGCATACGACATTTTAAATGAAGGGCTTCCAGCTCCCACAGTGCAGTAGCGTACACAACAATTTGATTGGCTCTGCTCTGTTTTCATTACTGGCAATTTCTGGGAACACAAAAAAGGTTGAAAAGGCTGACAGGAATGTACAATATTTACTTTGTGAGAAATATTTGTAGTCTTTTCAATACAGTAATACAATTGTGTTGCAAAGTTTTGCCTTTGATTGTTGTTCCTCGATTTTTTTTTTTTTTCTGGGAAGAATGCATTAAAAGGTCTGTGATTGCTCTTTTGTAGATCCAGTCAGATCTGTGATTTTTTTTTTTTTTTTTAAAAGGATACTGCTGGATTTGTTCCCTATTTGCATAAATTTGAGCACAAGCTATAAAAAAGTAAAGAACCATCAGATTTCTTAAGGTCTCTCAATTAAACTTAAAGTAACAAGGCAATGCCAAGGAGCAGCTGAAGTAGTGAACTATCTTTCCATACAGAAATTAAAATAAAAGTTTTTCGTTGTAGTGAGAGACTAATTTGTGCCAGAACTTAGCACTAGTGTCTAAAGTAAACGAAGCCTTAGGCTGTATGAATTGTACTTTAACCTTGGTTTTTATCTATGGAAATGTAACCCGTAGGTAAGGAAGTGTAAGTAGACCTTTAATTACAGGATATTCTGTAACAAAAGATAAGGAAATGTCTCAAGACACAGACAAAAAGGGTGCCTGGAGGCTGTGAGAGCAAATCAGAAGAAGAGAAGACCCCAGACTCCGTGAACAGGATTGGATGAGCAGAAGTGCCATCAAGAAATCAAGCGTCCTATAGAGACTATAAAATCCAGTAACAATCGACAGGCGGGGTCCCTCTTCGGAGGCACCCAGCTCGAGCTGTAACTACTATTGCATATTAAACATAGTAGAAGAAGGAACTCTGTCTGATTTTTTTATTAAAGTGGAACCTAGGGACGAGCCCTGTTGAGGTGACATCCGCATAATTCCTACCATGGTCTAGGTGGTGGCTGCATAATTCCTACCATGGTCTAGGTGGTGACTGTATAATTCCTACAGCATTAGTATTTTAGATTTTTTTTCAGGAGAATCAAATGACTTCTAAACTGTACATGCATCGTTTACATTTGGGTCAGTCTGATGTTGTTACAGCATATAGATTAACCTTACCTTAAATTGTCATATGTATTTTTAACAGAGAACAAAGATGCTGTACTAATGAAATAACATGCACAAAGGTTTTTCTTCTATCATCTTAGCAATGTCTTAGTCATGTCACTGCATTTATGCAGAAACAAAATAAATTCTTTCTCTTCCTCTCTCTCCCTAAGAATTGTCATTTATTAAATGTTTTGGGGTCCTAAAAAATGATGCTGCTCATGATTATGATTTGACTAGTAATTTTTCAAGTTTTTCAAGCATGTTGACAGAAGCAAAATATATTTTTTGTGAAATAAAATGAAGGTCAGTAGGCCAGCCTGACTGTGCACCTTTAATCAACTTCAGTCTGATCCAGATTTACATACAAACAGAAGTTTGTTTTAGAAAATTTTATATCTATAAATGACTTGACAAAACTTTTCTGAACTCTTTCAATATTATGGCGAAGTATCCAAGGTTGCTATAGCAAGTAGTTTCACAAAGTGTTTAACTGGCTCTGTAGATTATTACGTCATGTAGAAATACTCGCTGTTAGCTGTGATTAATATTTTTAATAGCTGAGGATACTGTTATTTCACCATCTGCTGCTTACATTAATCATTCTGTAAATTAATTGGTTTTAGCTGCCTACAGGACATCGCATCTAAGCAACCAAAACACTGTGCTAAAATGTTGCCCTTTTTTCTCTTTTTAACAAGGATATCTGAACTTCGTCAAGCAGTTAGTATTTCAAGTCCATATCAGCTTGTTTGAGACAGGTTACCTGGGCAAAAATTTTTTTCATACTCCTGATCTGACCAAGACAAATAAATGAATGAATGAATGAATAAACAAATAAAACTGCTGAGGTGTAAATAACCCATATAACGGCAAGGCAAAAATCAGTGCCTGCTCTTCCACACTTCCTCAGGGGCACAGAATTGCATCAAGGGAACAGAGGTAAATCAGGAGGAAGGTAAGACCATAGCTATTTTCCACTTGCACAAAGCTCAACTGTACAGAGTGATAAGCTGTCTGCACAGGGGAAGCTGGTAGGAAATATGCAGTCTCCAAGGACTTCCAGTCTGCAAGACAAACTCTGGCTTACACAAATATGTCTTCTACGCGTGCTCTTGTATTTTGCTGTTTTGAAAACAAATTCTAAGATGTTGCTATTAAACAGTTGAAAATATTTAAAAGGAAGTGCTTCTTTCGATTTCCCTGCAAAATCCTAGTGCAGGATTATGTTTCGATTCTGTGATAATATCAATTCTATCATAAACACATACACAAATGTCCATAAAAACTATTTACCCAGCTGCTAAACTTTTAAACACCTTCCATGTTGCTAATCACCACAGAACAGAAGCTTTTTTCGAGAACCATGCAAATGTCTGGGATGAAATTCTGAGCCAGTGAACCTGCCAGGTTGCATGGTTCATTGCAAACTAAAAATTCAGATCATTTTTCTCTACGATTCACAAACCCAGGCCCTCTTTTTAGTGCACTTTGAACTAAAACAGCTTTTGATGAGATTTTTTTTTTTGTTGTGATTAAATTTGGTGGAAAGATAGAAAGTTAAGGTTGGGGGAGGGGGGGTGTTTGGTTTTTTTTTTAGTTTGAGGAGCAAGAGAAGGCAATTCATGTGCAGTGACAACAAAGAATAATTCTAAATGAAAAGACAGAAGAAAAACCTTTTTGGTTTGCTCAGCTGTGATCTTCCCACAACTACTTTAAATTTAATACAGTGGCATCCTAATCAAGATGCCCTGGCAGATGGCCCTTTGTCTCCATTAAGAAGAATACTTGATTAATTGAAGATGTAACTTGAATAATAATTTTCTTTGGGAACATACAGTGCCCATCAAATGACTGAGAGACTCTGAAGCCAATTCCTCTGCAGGTGTAAGTCAGAACAGCTCTGCTAAAACCAGCAGAAGCTTCTGAACCTGAAGCTGTGCTTCGTGAAATTGGAAACCAGCATATCTGCATGCAAATAAATACAACTTAGTGTAGACCCTGAGCCTCAAAAGTATTTGGGCATCTGGATCCTATTTAAGCAGTGAACTCCAACTGATTTCAGTTGGGCCAATCAGATTATCTAGGGTAACTGATATATCTGTCACAGCAACTTGTGATGTGCAGCTGAGTTGAAATGAACAACTCACATGCAGGTATGAATGTTTGTTACACTTATTGTGCATTGAAGAAGCCTAAGCAGTGGATGAAAACTTTCATCAAGAAAGCAAAGAAAAGGAATTGGTGAACTGTGGAGACACCAGAAACTTGTAAATGCCACTATGTCACTAGAGCATGCCCCTGATGTAGGGAGCAGTTGTGTTTATTTCATAGTGATCACTGAAAATAAGAATTTAATTTAAACTTATTCCTTTGTCATAAAAACTTTATGATATAGTACCAGTAAATAATCTTAACAAGATTGTTTTCCTTTAAAAACACTGTATCTTGGGAAGTATTCACCAACTGGAATGTACAAAACACTTTCTGACTTAAGCGGTTGCTCAACATCCTACAAAAGAGTTCACTCCCATCCGAAGTAGGTCATAATACCATCCTAATCCCATCTACTTTCTGTATACTTGATACTGATCCGTCATGTCTCAGCTCCATCCTGTCAAGATACACATCAATCACCAAATAAAAAATGAAAACATCTCATTTTGATGTTGAATGCCTACAACTATTTTTCCTCTTTTTCTATAATTATGAGGATTCTGAGTTTTTTTAGTCTTTGCCTTTAGAAGTAGATTATTCAGTGTGTGACATTTTAGCATCTGTGCAATTATTTCCATTGTTGGCATATTGCACTGGCGTCAAAGTGGTTTTGCACCATTAACATTAGAGTTGGTGGCAGGGACACAGGATTTGGATCTGGAGCAGATCTGAATGCTAAACAGCTCTGTGTTGTATTGTGTTGGGATTCCGGACTGTGAATTGGGGTGGAAGCAGTTTTAGTGCAGAGGAAATAGTTATATCCAAGCTAATAGAGGGCAGGCAAACTCATGCTGTTGAAAAACCTTACCCTCAGAAAGGCCTTTTTCATGAGAAGACTCCTTTCCATCCCACACAGTAAAACCTTATTATCACTAACGTGGAAAGAAAGTTAAAAAAACCACAAAAATGGAACACTAATCCTAAATCAGGTTTTACCATGAATGCCAGTGAGAGGTGTGAGAAATTCCATGAAGTCTTCAATAAATTTTGCTAACAGTTCAATGCTGAAGGTGTGCAGCCATTACCATCTGGGGAAGGGGGGATTTGCAGGGAGCAAGCTTTACACTGTATAAGCTAGCTACTTTGCTCAGACAGCTAAAGGAAATAGTACAGGAAATACAGATAAAAACTAAATTCAAAACATAGATCAGCGATGTGCAGCGATGATAGAACCAGACAAGTGCAGCGGTGATGGAACCAGAACCGGCTTCAGCATGCAACAATCCAACACCACACACCATCTCTCCTGCCCTGAAAGACTGTTATGACAGATGGAATCCAAAGTCATGGACTGATTGAACTCAACGGACATTTTAGAGGTATGGCCTATGGACTAAGGGAATAATATCTGTGTGTATATATAAAAAGACAGACAAAGCGGTAGTGATCAACTGGAATGTATTGGAAAGGGCAGGACCTGGACATGACGTAGATGGTATGGAATAAGGGGTGGATATTGTCCTGGTTTCGGCTGGGCTAGAGTTAATTTTCTTCCTAGTAGCTGGTATAGTGCTGTGTTTTGGATTTAGGATGAGAAAAATGTTGATAACACACTGATGTTTTAGTTGTTGCTGAGTAGTGCTTACACTAGTCAAGGACTTTTCAGCTTCTCATACTGCCCTGCCAGCGAGGAGGCTGGAGGTGCACAAGAAGCTGGGAGGGGACACAGCCAGGACAGCTGACCCAGACTGGCCAAAGGGATACTCCATACCATATGACGTCATGCTGAACAAAAAAACTGGGGGGAGTTGACCGGAGGGGCACGGCCGCTGCTCGGGAACTGGCTGGGCATTGGTCGGTCAGTGGGTGGTGAGCAATTGCATTGTGCATCACTTATTTTGTATATTCTTTTATCATTTTTATTATTTCCCCTTCCTTTTCTGTCCTATTAAATTGTCTTTATCTCAACCCACGAGTTTTACCTTTTTTTCCGATTCTCCCCCCCATCCCACCGGGGGGGAGTGAGCAAACAGCTGTGTGGTGTTTAGCTGCCTGCCGGGTTAAACCACAACAACAGAAAGGGTAAAAAGAGTTTGAAATGAAGTTTTACAGTTGCTCTGGGCCACTGGAAATCTCATCAGATAAATCTGACAGTTCATAGTCTTCAGACAGAGATTAGCAAAGACCACGAAGTGGAATTAAGATGTGGAAGGCTTGTCACCTGCTGTGTTGCTGCAGGTCATGTCCCATGCAATACCAGAACTTCAGGTTATACATCCGATCCTAGTAAAAGTTGCAAAACAGAGACTCTCATCATGAGCAACACGATGATCCTGCCTTCTCAAGTAGAGGGTGGCACAATTTAGAAAGAGCCTCTTTAAAATGTTGGGATCGTCTACTTAATGAATCATTAATTTGTTTGCTGTTTGTACATGTAGGGGAGACCTTATTGCTCTCTACAACTACCTGAAAGGAGGTTGCAGCGAGGTGGGGGTCGGTCTCTTCTCCCTAGTAACAAGGGATAGGACGAGAGGAAATGGCCTCAAGCTGCGCCAGGGGAAGTTTAGGTTGGATATTAGGAGAAACTTCTTCACCGAAAGGGTGGTCAGGCACTGGAACAGGCTGCCCAGGGAAGTGGTTGAGTCCCCATCCCTGGAGGTATTTAAAAGACGGGTAGATGTGGTGCTTGAGGACATGGTTTAGTGGTGGACTTGGCAGTGATAGGTTACCGGTTGGACTTGATGATCTTAAGGGTCTTTTCCAACCTTAACGATTCTATGATTCTACATTCTTAAGAAACTGCCGATGTGTTCAGGCTCCCTCTTGTCCTCGGCAAAAGTGAAATTGATTTTGAAGGCTTTTAATAGCATCATCCAAACAGAAAGCTGAAAGATTATATGTTAAATCAAATCTCCATGTTGGCCTGTATTATGCTTTCCAATATTTGTATCTTATTTCCCCATATCATGACCACCTCGATGAGGAAGAAAAGACGGATTATATTTGTAGGTGACTCCCTTCTGAAGGGAACAGAGGGTCCAATATGCCAGACAGACCCTCCTCTTAGGGAAGTCTGCTGTCTCCCTGGGGCCCAGGTTAAGGACATCACTAGGAAACTTCCTAGCCTGGTACGGCCCTCGGACTATTACCCATTACTGCTCTTCCATGTGGGTGGCGATGAAGCAGCAACACATAGTCCAAGGGCAATCAAAAGAGACTTCAGGGCCTTGGGACAGTTGGTAAGGGGATCCGGGGCACAGGTAATTTTTTCCTCTATCCTTCCAGTTGCGGGCAGTGACATTGGAAGAAACAGACGGACCCAGTCTATTAATACATGGCTCCGTGGCTGGTGTCACTGCCAGAATTTTGGGTTTTTTCGATAATGGGATGGCCTACACGGCACGAGGCCTGCTGGTGTTGGATGGGATTCACCCTTCTCAAAGGGGGAAGGGGGCCTTTGCTCACAAGCTAGCAGAGCTCATTGGCAAAGCTTTAAACTAGACTCAGGGGGGGAAGGGAATAACATCAGGCTCACCCGTGACAAGCCATGAGACAACATGCCAAGGTTTGAGGGACGGGGTGCTAGCAAGGGACCTCAGCCCGTTGCTCTGAGATGTGCTGGGTACACTGGAGCACACTTGAAATCTTACGGAGATTAGCCAGGGGCTCCTGAGGTAATAGGAGCCAACAGGGAAACACCAGTGAAATACCTCAAAGGGATTAAGGTGTGTTCCTCTAAAAAGGTGACGTGGCCAACAGCCCAGTTGAAGTGCCTCTACACCAATGCACACAGCATGGGCAACAAACAGGAGGAGTTGGAAGCCACCGTGCTGCTAGAAAGCTATGACCTAGTTGCCATTACTGAAACTTGGTGGGACGAATCCCATGACTGGAGTGCGGCTATCGATGGCTACAGGCTGTTCAGAAGGGACAGGCGAGGAAGGAGGGGCGGAGGGGTTGCCCTACACATCAAGAAATGGATAGAGTGTGAAGAGCTGTCTCTGAAGAATAGCCACGAGCAGGTTGAAAGCTTATGGGTAAGAATTAGAGACCGAGGCAACAAAGGGAACCTTGTGGTTGGTGTTTACTACAGGCTGCCCGATCAAGGGGAGCCTATTGATGAAGCCTTCTTACTCCAGCTACAGGAGGCATCGTGCTCGCAAGCTCTCATCCTGCTGGGGGACTTCAACCACCCCGACATCTGCTGGAAAAGTAGCACGGCGAGCTGTAGGCAATCCAGGAGACTCCTGCAGTGCATTGAGGATAACTTCTTAAGCCAGGTAACAGACAGCCCTACCAGAGGGGATGTGTCACCGGACCTGTTGGTCACCAACGCAAGTGCCGGTGCCTTGCCTTCCTTTCCTGATTTCTTACACCTGGGGATTGAGAGCTCTTGCGCTCTATGGAAAGCGTCCTTAAAGATCTGCCAGCTCTGTTCTGCTCCCCTGTCCCTGAGGGCAGTTTCCCAGGGGGTCCCATTGACTAACTCCTTGAACAGCTGGAAGTTTGCTTTCCTAAACTTCAGGGTCCTGACTTTACTCTTCGCCTGTCCCATATCCCTCAGGACTGCGAACTCCACCAGTGCATGATCACTGCAGCCCAGGCTGCCTCCAGTCTTGATGTCTCTGATTAGCTCACTTCCGTTGGTGACCAACAGGTCCGGTGACACATCCTCTCTGGTAGGGCTGTCTGTTACCTGGCTTAAGAAGTTATCCTCAATGCACTGCAGGAGTCTCCTGGATTGCCTACAGCTCGCCGTGCTACTTTTCCAGCAGATGTCGGGGTGGTTGAAGTCCCCCAGCAGGATGAGAGCTTGCGAGCACGATGCCTCCTGTAGCTGGAGTAAGAAGGCTTCATCAATAGGCTCCCCTTGATCGGGCAGCCTGTAGTAAACACCAACCACAAGGTTCCCTTTGTTGCCTCGGTCTCTAATTCTTACCCATAAGCTTTCAACCTGCTCGTGGCTATTCTTCAGAGACAGCTCTTCACACTCTATCCATTTCTTGATGTGTAGGGCAACCCCTCCGCCCCTCCTTCCTCGCCTGTCCCTTCTGAACAGCCTGTAGCCATCGATAGCCGCACTCCAGTCATGGGATTCGTCCCACCAAGTTTCAGTAATGGCAACTAGGTCATAGCTTTCTAGCAGCACGGTGGCTTCCAACTCCTCCTGTTTGTTGCCCATGCTGTGTGCATTGGTGTAGAGGCACTTCAACTGGGCTGTTGGCCACGTCACCTTTTTAGAGGAACACACCTTAATCCCTTTGAGGTATTTCACTGGTGTTTCCCTGTTGGCTCCTATTACCTCAGGAGCCCCTGGCTAATCTCCGTAAGATTTCAAGTGTGCTCCAGTGTACCCAGCACATCTCAGAGCAACGGGCTGAGGTCCCTTGCTAGCACCCCGTCCCTCAAACCTTGGCATGTTGTCTCATGGCTTGTCACGGGTGAGCCTGATGTTATTCCCTTCCCCCCCTGAGTCTAGTTTAAAGCTTTGCCAATGAGCTCTGCTAGCTTGTGAGCAAAGGCCCCCTTCCCCCTTTGAGAAGGGTGAATCCCATCCAACACCAGCAGGCCTCGTGCCGTGTAGGCCATCCCATTATCGAAAAAACCCAAAATTCTGGCAGTGACACCAGCCACGGAGCCATGTATTAATAGACTGGGTCCGTCTGTTTCTTCCAATGTCACTGCCCGCAACTGGAAGGATAGAGGAAAAATTACCTGTGCCCCGGATCCCCTTACCAACTGTCCCAAGGCCCTGAAGTCTCTTTTGATTGCCCTTGGACTATGTGTTGCTGCTTCATCGCCACCCACATGGAAGAGCAGTAATGGGTAATAGTCCGAGGGCCGTACCAGGCTAGGAAGTTTCCTAGTGATGTCCTTAACCTGGGCCCCAGGGAGACAGCAGACTTCCCTAAGAGGAGGGTCTGTCTGGCATATTGGACCCTCTGTTCCCTTCAGAAGGGAGTCACCTACAAATATAATCCGTCTTTTCTTCCTCATCGAGGTGGTCATGATATGGGGAAATAAGATACAAATATTGGAAAGCATAATACAGGCCAACATGGAGATTTGATTTAACATATAATCTTTCAGCTTTCTGTTTGGATGATGCTATTAAAAGCCTTCAAAATCAATTTCACTTTTGCCGAGGACAAGAGGGAGCCTGAACACATCGGCAGTTTCTTAAGAATGTAGAATCATAGAATCGTTAAGGTTGGAAAAGACCCTTAAGATCATCAAGTCCAACCGGTAACCTATCACTGCCAAGTCCACCACTAAACCATGTCCTCAAGCACCACATCTACCCGTCTTTTAAATACCTCCAGGGATGGGGACTCAACCACTTCCCTGGGCAGCCTGTTCCAGTGCCTGACCACCCTTTCGGTGAAGAAGTTTCTCCTAATATCCAACCTAAACTTCCCCTGGCGCAGCTTGAGGCCATTTCCTCTCGTCCTATCCCTTGTTACTAGGGAGAAGAGACCGACCCCCACCTCGCTGCAACCTCCTTTCAGGTAGTTGTAGAGAGCAATAAGGTCTCCCCTACATGTACAAACAGCAAACAAATTAATGATTCATTAAGTAGACGATCCCAACATTTTAAAGAGGCTCTTTCTAAATTGTGCCACCCTCTACTTGAGAAGGCAGGATCATCGTGTTGCTCATGATGAGAGTCTCTGTTTTGCAACTTTTACTAGGATCGGATGTATAACCTGAAGTTCTGGTATTGCATGGGACATGACCTGCAGCAACACAGCAGGTGACAAGCCTTCCACATCTTAATTCCACTTCGTGGTCTTTGCTAATCTCTGTCTGAAGACTATGAACTGTCAGATTTATCTGATGAGATTTCCAGTGGCCCAGAGCAACTGTAAAACTTCATTTCAAACTCTTTACCCTTTCTGTTGTTGTGGTTTAACCCGGCAGGCAGCTAAACACCACACAGCTGTTTGCTCACTCCCCCCGGTGGGATGGGGGAGAATCGGAAAAAAAGGTAAAACTCGTGGGTTGAGATAAAGACAATTTAATAGGACAGAAAAGGAAGGGGAAATAATAAAAATGATAAAAGAATATACAAAATAAGTGATGCACAATGCAATTGCTCACCACCCACTGACCGACCAATGCCCAGCCAGTTCCCGAGCAGCGGCCGTGCCCCTCCGGTCAACTCCCCCCAGTTTTTTTGTTCAGCATGACGTCATATGGTATGGAGTATCCCTTTGGCCAGTCTGGGTCAGCTGTCCTGGCTGTGTCCCCTCCCAGCTTCTTGTGCACCTCCAGCCTCCTCGCTGGCAGGGCAGTATGAGAAGCTGAAAAGTCCTTGACTAGTGTAAGCACTACTCAGCAACAACTAAAACATCAGTGTGTTATCAACATTTTTCTCATCCTAAATCCAAAACACAGCACTATACCAGCTACTAGGAAGAAAATTAACTCTAGCCCAGCCGAAACCAGGACAATATCCACCCCTTATTCCATACCATCTACGTCATGTCCAGGTCCTGCCCTTTCCAATACATTCCAGTTGATCACTACCGCTTTGTCTGTCTTTTTATATATACACACAGATATTATTCCCTTAGTCCATAGGCCATACCTCTAAAATGTCCGTTGAGTTCAATCAGTCCATGACTTTGGATTCCATCTGTCATAACAGTCTTTCAGGGCAGGAGAGATGGTGTGTGGTGTTGGATTGTTGCATGCTGAAGCCGGTTCTGGTTCCATCACCGCTGCACTTGTCTGGTTCTATCATCGCTGCACATCGCTGATCTATGTTTTGAATTTAGTTTTTATCTGTATTTCCTGTACTATTTCCTTTAGCTGTCTGAGCAAAGTAGCTAGCTTATACAGTGTAAAGTTTGCTCCCTGCAAATCCCCCCTTCCCCAGATGGTAATGGCTGCACACCTTCAGCATTGAACTGTTAGCAAAATTTATTGAAGACTTCATGGAATTTCTCACACCTCTCACTGGCATTCATGGTAAAACCTGATTTAGGATTAGTGTTCCATTTTTGTGGTTTTTTTAACTTTCTTTCCACGTTAGTGATAATAAGGTTTTACTGTGTGGGATGGAAAGGAAAAAGGCCTTTCTGAGGGTAAGGTTTTTCAACAGCATGAGTTTGCCTGCCCTCTATTAGCTTGGATATAACTATTTCCTCTGCACTAAAACTGCTTCCACCCCAATTCACAGTCCGGAATCCCAACACAATACAACACAGAGCTGTTTAGCATTCAGATCTGCTCCAGATCCAAATCCTGTGTCCCTGCCACCAACTCTAATGTTAATGGTGCAAAACCACTTTGACGCCAGTGCAATATGCCAACAATGGAAATAATTGCACAGATGCTAAAATGTCACACACTGAATAATCTACTTCTAAAGGCAAAGACTAAAAAAACTCAGAATCCTCATAATTATAGAAAAAGAGGAAAAATAGTTGTAGGCATTCAACATCAAAATGAGATGTTTTCATTTTTTATTTGGTGATTGATGTGTATCTTGACAGGATGGAGCTGAGACATGACGGATCAGTATCAAGTATACAGAAAGTAGATGGGATTAGGATGGTATTATGACCTACTTCGGATGGGAGTGAACTCTTTTGTAGGATGTTGAGCAACCGCTTAAGTCAGAAAGTGTTTTGTACATTCCAGTTGGTGAATACTTCCCAAGATACAGTGTTTTTAAAGGAAAACAATCTTGTTAAGATTATTTACTGGTACTATATCATAAAGTTTTTATGACAAAGGAATAAGTTTAAATTAAATTCTTATTTTCAGTGATCACTATGAAATAAACACAACTGCTCCCTACATCAGGGGCATGCTCTAGTGACATAGTGGCATTTACAAGTTTCTGGTGTCTCCACAGTTCACCAATTCCTTTTCTTTGCTTTCTTGATGAAAGTTTTCATCCACTGCTTAGGCTTCTTCAATGCACAATAAGTGTAACAAACATTCATACCTGCATGTGAGTTGTTCATTTCAACTCAGCTGCACATCACAAGTTGCTGTGACAGATATATCAGTTACCCTAGATAATCTGATTGGCCCAACTGAAATCAGTTGGAGTTCACTGCTTAAATAGGATCCAGATGCCCAAATACTTTTGAGGCTCAGGGTCTACACTAAGTTGTATTTATTTGCATGCAGATATGCTGGTTTCCAATTTCACGAAGCACAGCTTCAGGTTCAGAAGCTTCTGCTGGTTTTAGCAGAGCTGTTCTGACTTACACCTGCAGAGGAATTGGCTTCAGAGTCTCTCAGTCATTTGATGGGCACTGTATGTTCCCAAAGAAAATTATTATTCAAGTTACATCTTCAATTAATCAAGTATTCTTCTTAATGGAGACAAAGGGCCATCTGCCAGGGCATCTTGATTAGGATGCCACTGTATTAAATTTAAAGTAGTTGTGGGAAGATCACAGCTGAGCAAACCAAAAAGGTTTTTCTTCTGTCTTTTCATTTAGAATTATTCTTTGTTGTCACTGCACATGAATTGCCTTCTCTTGCTCCTCAAACTAAAAAAAAAACCAAACACCCCCCCTCCCCCAACCTTAACTTTCTATCTTTCCACCAAATTTAATCACAACAAAAAAAAAAAATCTCATCAAAAGCTGTTTTAGTTCAAAGTGCACTAAAAAGAGGGCCTGGGTTTGTGAATCGTAGAGAAAAATGATCTGAATTTTTAGTTTGCAATGAACCATGCAACCTGGCAGGTTCACTGGCTCAGAATTTCATCCCAGACATTTGCATGGTTCTCGAAAAAAGCTTCTGTTCTGTGGTGATTAGCAACATGGAAGGTGTTTAAAAGTTTAGCAGCTGGGTAAATAGTTTTTATGGACATTTGTGTATGTGTTTATGATAGAATTGATATTATCACAGAATCGAAACATAATCCTGCACTAGGATTTTGCAGGGAAATCGAAAGAAGCACTTCCTTTTAAATATTTTCAACTGTTTAATAGCAACATCTTAGAATTTGTTTTCAAAACAGCAAAATACAAGAGCACGCGTAGAAGACATATTTGTGTAAGCCAGAGTTTGTCTTGCAGACTGGAAGTCCTTGGAGACTGCATATTTCCTACCAGCTTCCCCTGTGCAGACAGCTTATCACTCTGTACAGTTGAGCTTTGTGCAAGTGGAAAATAGCTATGGTCTTACCTTCCTCCTGATTTACCTCTGTTCCCTTGATGCAATTCTGTGCCCCTGAGGAAGTGTGGAAGAGCAGGCACTGATTTTTGCCTTGCCGTTATATGGGTTATTTACACCTCAGCAGTTTTATTTGTTTATTCATTCATTCATTCATTTATTTGTCTTGGTCAGATCAGGAGTATGAAAAAAAATTTTTGCCCAGGTAACCTGTCTCAAACAAGCTGATATGGACTTGAAATACTAACTGCTTGACGAAGTTCAGATATCCTTGTTAAAAAGAGAAAAAAGGGCAACATTTTAGCACAGTGTTTTGGTTGCTTAGATGCGATGTCCTGTAGGCAGCTAAAACCAATTAATTTACAGAATGATTAATGTAAGCAGCAGATGGTGAAATAACAGTATCCTCAGCTATTAAAAATATTAATCACAGCTAACAGCGAGTATTTCTACATGACGTAATAATCTACAGAGCCAGTTAAACACTTTGTGAAACTACTTGCTATAGCAACCTTGGATACTTCGCCATAATATTGAAAGAGTTCAGAAAAGTTTTGTCAAGTCATTTATAGATATAAAATTTTCTAAAACAAACTTCTGTTTGTATGTAAATCTGGATCAGACTGAAGTTGATTAAAGGTGCACAGTCAGGCTGGCCTACTGACCTTCATTTTATTTCACAAAAAATATATTTTGCTTCTGTCAACATGCTTGAAAAACTTGAAAAATTACTAGTCAAATCATAATCATGAGCAGCATCATTTTTTAGGACCCCAAAACATTTAATAAATGACAATTCTTAGGGAGAGAGAGGAAGAGAAAGAATTTATTTTGTTTCTGCATAAATGCAGTGACATGACTAAGACATTGCTAAGATGATAGAAGAAAAACCTTTGTGCATGTTATTTCATTAGTACAGCATCTTTGTTCTCTGTTAAAAATACATATGACAATTTAAGGTAAGGTTAATCTATATGCTGTAACAACATCAGACTGACCCAAATGTAAACGATGCATGTACAGTTTAGAAGTCATTTGATTCTCCTGAAAAAAAATCTAAAATACTAATGCTGTAGGAATTATACAGTCACCACCTAGACCATGGTAGGAATTATGCAGCCACCACCTAGACCATGGTAGGAATTATGCGGATGTCACCTCAACAGGGCTCGTCCCTAGGTTCCACTTTAATAAAAAAATCAGACAGAGTTCCTTCTTCTACTATGTTTAATATGCAATAGTAGTTACAGCTCGAGCTGGGTGCCTCCGAAGAGGGACCCCGCCTGTCGATTGTTACTGGATTTTATAGTCTCTATAGGACGCTTGATTTCTTGATGGCACTTCTGCTCATCCAATCCTGTTCACGGAGTCTGGGGTCTTCTCTTCTTCTGATTTGCTCTCACAGCCTCCAGGCACCCTTTTTGTCTGTGTCTTGAGACATTTCCTTATCTTTTGTTACAGAATATCCTGTAATTAAAGGTCTACTTACACTTCCTTACCTACGGGTTACATTTCCATAGATAAAAACCAAGGTTAAAGTACAATTCATACAGCCTAAGGCTTCGTTTACTTTAGACACTAGTGCTAAGTTCTGGCACAAATTAGTCTCTCACTACAACGAAAAACTTTTATTTTAATTTCTGTATGGAAAGATAGTTCACTACTTCAGCTGCTCCTTGGCATTGCCTTGTTACTTTAAGTTTAATTGAGAGACCTTAAGAAATCTGATGGTTCTTTACTTTTTTATAGCTTGTGCTCAAATTTATGCAAATAGGGAACAAATCCAGCAGTATCCTTTTAAAAAAAAAAAAAAAATCACAGATCTGACTGGATCTACAAAAGAGCAATCACAGACCTTTTAATGCATTCTTCCCAGAAAAAAAAAAAAAATCGAGGAACAACAATCAAAGGCAAAACTTTGCAACACAATTGTATTACTGTATTGAAAAGACTACAAATATTTCTCACAAAGTAAATATTGTACATTCCTGTCAGCCTTTTCAACCTTTTTTGTGTTCCCAGAAATTGCCAGTAATGAAAACAGAGCAGAGCCAATCAAATTGTTGTGTACGCTACTGCACTGTGGGAGCTGGAAGCCCTTCATTTAAAATGTCGTATGCATTATTCATAGACTATGTATGTTTATGTAAATTACCTAAGGCAGAAGTGTATACTAAAGCAGAATAAGAAGGAAAATGCTGATGTTAAAAATACCCTGCTTAAACTGTACCTTAGCAGTTGATATATAGCTCCCTTTTACACCTCCTGTTTAAAAATGAGCCCATCACATTATATACTGTATAGAAATCAAATATTCTTTCTAACTTCTAGGAGAGACATATTTTTCAACATTTATCTTGGAGCAAGTATATAAATATAAAACAAAGTATACGAGCAGTTTAGTTATTCAGAAGGAACATGAGGAGATTTGGTAGTTGTATTGGTTTTGGCTGGGATAGAGCTAATTTTCTTCATAGTAGCTACTATGGGGCTATGTTTTGGATTTGTGATGGAAATAGTGTTGATAACATAGGGATGTTTTAGTTTTTGCTGAACAGTGCTTACACAGCATCAAGGCCTTTTCTGCTTCTCAGACTGCCCCGCCAGCGAGTAGGCTGGGGGTGAGCAAGAAGTTGGAAGGGGACGCAGCTGGGACAGCTGACCCCAACTGACCAAAGGAATATTCCATATCATATGACGCTGTGCTCAACAATAAAAGCTGCGGGAAAGAAGAAGGAAGGGGGGGCAATCAGAGTTATGGTGTCTGACTTCCCAAGTAACCATTGTGCGTAATGGAGCCCTGCTTTCCTGGAAATGGTTAAACATCTGCCTGCCAATGGGAAGTAGTGAATTAATTCTTTATTTTGCTTTGCTTGCATGTGCAGCTTTTGCTTTACTTACTAAACCGTCTTTATCTCAACCTACAAGTTTTCGCATTTTTACCCTTCCGATTCTCTTCCCCATCCCTCTGGGTGGGGGAGTGAGCAGCTTTGTGGTGCTTAGCTTCTGGACAGGGTTAAACCAGAACTGTAGTGCTACTGTTAGGGAAGTTATATACTTAAAACTACAGGAGAGAGATTTGCTGGAACAGTCACCTGAAAACTTACTAAAATAAAGAAAGGGTGAGAAACTTGCAAAAGGAGCAGAGAAACAACGCCTTCCAAAAAACCCAGAACATTTCTAGGTCAAGGCTCCTCTTTCTACACATTTACGTTAGCTATTATCAAGGCACATATACCATCTTTTGAAAGGAAGAACTTTGGAGAAGCTCATATTCATTACCCAAATATTGGCAAGGATTAAAATGCTAATTTCATTCAGGCATTCTGAGTGACAAGACAATGAGGAGGAGGAGCATTTATGTAAAAGAGCTTTCCACTTCATGGTCAACTTTGCAGCCCTCTGCAGTCTAGTACCATACATAGCACAAATAAATGTATTGTTTTTTGGATTCATATGTTTGCATACAAAATTTCGTGACTTCCTTCTAATGTTTTTAAATTTTGTGTTATATTCTGAAAATATATTTCAAACATTATACATGTTATATAATATTAAAGTAATACATAATCTATTACATGAATGTTACATTATATGCAATCATTCTTCTTTTCATTCTTTAAATTGCCTGCTCCTGTGCTTTTAAAAGGTGGTTCTTAAAAGCTGACCAGCACTCATGGACCCCCTAAGCCCTCAAAAGCAGATTCCCAGGGGACACTGCTAACTAGCTCCCTGAGTAGCTTAAAGTTTGCTCTCCTGAAATCCAGGGTAGCAACTCTGCTGACCTTTTTTCTGATTACACAGAAAATTTAAACTCAACCGTTTCATGATCACTGTGGCCAAGACAGCCACCTACCATCACATCTCCCACGAGTCCTTCTCCATTCACAAACATCAAGTCTAGGAGGGCACCTTTCCTAGTTGGCTCACTGAGTACTTGTGACAAGAAGTTATATCTTCCACAAGCTTCAGGAATTTCCCAGACTTGCTTGTCACAGCAGTATGGTATTCCCAGTTGATGCCTGGGAAGTTGAAATCTCCCATAAGGACCAGGGCTACCGATCCAGAGATTTCTCCTAATTGCCTGTAGAATAACTCATCAGTGCTATCATCCTGGCTGGGCGATCGGTAGTAGACACCCACTACGACATCAGAATAATTGCTGGCATTTTTACATTACAGCTTAGTTAATATACATTTGAGAGAGAGGTTTTTATAAACAAAAATCCCACAAATATACTGTAATCACCCTGATGATTTTTAATATTGTTTTCCTTTTTCATGTTTAGAAATAAATTTCCATCAGTTTATCACTTATTCAATCAATGATTGTATGGCAAGTGAAATATATTGTAATTCCATTGCACATGGGGTTTGACCTACATTGAATAATTCTGGCTAAACTTCAGTGTCTGGATATAAGCCTCCCAATTCCTATGGAAGGGTTTAGAATATGAGCCCAAATTCATTCTTCAGCTCCTGTCTCACTGAGAATTTATTGACCACAACTCCAACTCGGGTGTGGAGTGCTGGGATGGAGGCCTACAGGCTGTTCAGGGGGGATAGGCAGGGCAGGCAAGGTGGAGGAGTTGCACCGTGTGTAAGGGAGAGGTTTGATTGCACAGCCCTTACAGTTAGGGATGATGTGGTTGAGAGCCTCTGGGTGAGGATTAGGGGGATGGAAAACAAAGCAGATGTCGTAGTGGGTGTCTACTACCGATTGCCCAGCCAGGATGATAGCACTGATGAGTTATTCTACAGGCAATTAGGAGAAATCTCTGGATCGGTAGCCCTGGTCCTTATGGGAGATTTCAACTTCCCAGGCATCAACTGGGAATACCATACTGCTGTGACAAGCAAGTCTGGGAAATTCCTGAAGCTTGTGGAAGATATAACTTCTTGTCACAAGTACTCAGTGAGCCAACTAGGAAAGGTGCCCTCCTAGACTTGATGTTTGTGAATGGAGAAGGACTCGTGGGAGATGTGATGGTAGGTGGCTGTCTTGGCCACAGTGATCATGAAACGGTTGAGTTTAAATTTTCTGTGTAATCAGAAAAAGGTCAGCAGAGTTGCTACCCTGGATTTCAGGAGAGCAAACTTTAAGCTACTCAGGGAGCTAGTTAGCAGTGTCCCCTGGGAATCTGCTTTTGAGGGCTTAGGGGAACACGAGTGCTGGTGAGTCTTTAAGAACCACCTTTTAGAAGCACAGGAGCAGGCAAGCCCATTGTGCCGCAAGTCAAGCAAGTGGGGCAGAAGACCAGCTTGTCTGAACAGGGAACCCCTCTTGGAACTCAGGAGGAAAAAGAAATGGTACGATCTCTGGAAGCGAGGTCAGGCTTTGCAGGAAGATTACAGAGCCCTGGTTCGCATATGCAGGGAGAAGACACGAAAGGCCAAAGCTCAACTAGAGCTGAAACTGGCCAGCATTGTGTCAGACAACAAGAAAGGCTTTTTGAGTACGTTAACAGCAAGAGGAGGTCTAAGGAAAACATTGGACCGATACTTGTTGAAGATGGTCACCTGACAAATAGGGATGAAGAAAAAGCGGAGGCATTCAATGCTTTTTTTCCCCCCCTCAGTCTTTAATAATACTGATCGACCTTGGGCTGCCCGGTCCTCTGAGCTGGAGGACCACGACTGCAGGAACAGTGGCTTTCCATTTGTGGACACTGAAACTGTAAGGGACCAGCTGTATCAGCTGAATGTTCACAAGTCCATGGGGCCTGATGGGATTCATCCCAGAGAACCGAAGGAGCGGGAAGGTGGTGGATGTAGTTTTTCTGGATTTTAGTAAGGCTTTTGATACTGTCCCTCACAGCATCCTTCTGCACAAGTTGTCCAACTGCGAGATGAGCAGGTTCACGGTGCGCTGGGTGAAGAACTGGCTGAAGGGCAGGGCTCAAAGGGTTGTGGTGAATGGGGCTACATCTGGATGGCAACCAGTCACCAGCGGTGTTGCTCAGGGCTCAATCCTAGGGCCAGTTCCAATCAATATTTTTATCCATGATCTGGATGTAGGAGTTGAATGCACCATTAGCAAGTCTGCTGAGGGTACTAAACTGGGAGGTGCTGTTGACTCTCTCGAGGGGCAAGATTCTGCACCTGGCGCAAGTGTAAATTGGGAGAGGAGTGGCTGGAGAGCAGCCCTGCAGAAAGGATTCTGGGGGTGCTGGTTGACAGGAGGCTCAATATGAGTCAGCCATGTGCCCTGGCAGCCAAGAGGGCAAACCGCATCCTGGGGTGCATCAAACACAGTATAAGCAGCCTGTCAAAAGAGGCGATTATCCCTCTGTATTTATCATTGGTGCAGCCTCACCTTGAGTATTGTGTGCAGTTCTGGGCCCCACAATTTAAGAAGGATGTTAAGGTCCTTGAATGTGTCCAGAGGAGGGCAACAAAGCTGGTGAAAGGGCTGGAAGGCACGTCCTATGAGGAGCAGCTAAGGACTCTGGGTTAGTCTAGTTTGGAGAGAAGGAGGCTGAGGGGCGACCTCATTGCTCTCTACAGCTTCCTGAGGAGGGGAAGTGGAGAGGGAGGTGCTGATCTCTTCTCCCTGGAATCCAGTGACAGGATGTGTGGGAATGGCTCAAACCTGTGTCAGGAGACATTCAGACTTGACGTTAGGAAGCATTTCTTTACCGAGAGGGTGGTCAGACACTGGAACAGGCTTCCTAGAGAGGTGGTCGATGCCCCATGCCTGTCAGTGTTTAAGAGGCATTTGGACAATGCCCTTAATAACATGCTTTAACTTTTGGTCAGCCCTGAAGTGGTCAGGCAGTTGGACTAGATGATCATTGTAGGCCCCTTCCAACTGAACTCTTTTCTCTTCTCTTCTCTTCTCTTCTCTTCTCTTCTCTTCTCTGCTCAGCTCAGCTCAGCTCAGCTCAGCTCTTATATAATAAACAGCTCTAGAAACTTTAGGATTTTTAAAAATAATATGAATGCATCTGAAATGCTAAGAGTATGTACTTATGCAGTTTCATTTTTGAGTAATTATCATATGCAGGATCAGATTTGAGCTGGCCAATTCATGTACAGAAAGGAAAATTGAGCTTAATTTTTTCTGAAAGCTTATAGTACCTGTGCACTGTTTACACCTTGAGGCTTCACTAATGCTCTAGATAGCTGATATTGATATTTATAGCTGTAATTAGTTAGGGTATAATTATATATAAGTGCACAATCAGTTCTAATCCACTTATAACATCTTTTGGGGGATTTACCAGTTTATAGATGAAGTTGTTAGTTAACACCAATACAAAGACCATAAGTGGTGTGGAGAGATCAAATGGGAAATGATAGAAGGAATCCACAGGGTACTGGCTGAGTGTAGATGACTAAGCTGCCAAAGTAATGAAGCCATAAAAAGGGCAAGCTATTATTAAAAGGTCCCAATATGAGTTCTGGAATTCTGTGCACAGTTCTCAATAATGAAGACAGATGAGCTAAACCTCAAAGAGGTGATGAAAAAGGGCTGCTAAAATGATTGGGACTGTGTGACTTTTAGAGTAGGCATAGGTAACTGGGTTTAACCTTAAAGTGCTTAGTCAACACCAGTTAAAATGTTTTTCTAGGCTCTAGTCTGTTCACGGAATACTGCCACTGCATACTAAATCCTGGGCATAAAGAGGTCAAAAGTTTGGGGTTTTTTGTTTGTTTGTTTGTTTGTTTTTTATTTCTTTATGGCATGTTTGCAGAAGCAAAAATTTGGACTGGATCCAGGAGGTTTTCTGGGATTAGTCAGCATTAACTAAAAATAAAATCTTCCCTCTGATGCATTTACTTGTTTTTTTCCCCTGCAAAAGACACTGAATACAGTGGGTAATATTGCTGAAGGGGCAGGAGACATTTTTAATGATCCCAGGAAGAAAAGCATAATTGGAGTCTTGCAACAAACTAGGGAAAGCCTGAAGAAACTCTTTGTGCTGTACTCATATTTAGCAATGCGAGAAAGTCTGAGCACAAATCTAGACTGTGCGGAGGCTGAAGAAAGAAAATATCTTCTCAGGTTGTTGAGCGATTGTTGTCCATTGTATTAGAGGTCAGGTTTCCTTTCAACCTCTCATGATGTACTTAATGAATATGCATTTTATCTCAAGTAAATTCTGTGTATGAGTTGTGGTAATTTTGATTTCTAGTTTGAGCTAGTCTTATAAGTTAACTAAGATTGTCACTGTTGGTTGTCAGAAGTAGAATGGAGTGTGTAACGCAAGTAACCACTGTCTCTGGTCTGTGCTTTTTCCTCCAGAAGTGTCCTGGCAGACAAATATATCAAATAATGTGGACATGACAAATCACTTTTTTTTTTTTAAACTAAGGTTAAAAAAAGTTTAGACTTGCTATTTAAATCTGTTACCAATAGTAGATACAGTTGAAAGAGACCAACATGAAAAGATAGCTGTGTGTGTTACTTAAATTCTCAACTGGCATGCATAATAGAAGTTAATTTGACACTGCAGCAGTACCGTGTACCTGTAGTTATGTATAGCCTGGTCCCCCTCACTGTAAAACATACCAACTGCACAACTGCACACACAGCTCAAGGTATGGCTTTTTTCCTTATATTAGAAAGAATAGACTGATGATGATCTTGTGGATTCACTATAACCTTGAACGAAGATGGAATCTTAACCACTGCAATTCAGACCTACTCAGGCTACCTACTTTTCAGTGGCAAGTGTTAACTGAACTCTCAAAGCTTACCACAGGTTCCTTACTCTGTATTGTGAGGTATTTGTTCTGTCGGTTGAAATATCTTACAATAAAGCGTTAGACATTGCTAAAGTAAGTAGATGTAGTTCCATTCCAAAACCTCATCAATTTAAAGTCAAACATAAATTTGAAATGCTTGCTTTTATAAATCTGCCACCGAGGGGAGAGTTTTGGTTTAGAAACAGTTTAAGATTAGAGCATAGCAGTAGCTAATGTCAAACTTGCTATTTAGCAAACTGGATAAATCTAAGGAGGTGACAGATCTGGTAATAGAATCATAGAATGGTTTGGGTTGGAAGGGACCTTTAAAGATCATCTAGTTCAATTCCACCACTGTGGGCAGGGACATCTTTCAGTAGATCAGGTTGCTCAAAGCCCCATCCAAACTGGCCTTGCACACTTCCAGGGAGGGGGCATCCACAAGTTCTCTGGGCAACCTGTTTCAATGTCCCACCACCCACATAGTAAAAAATGTCTTTGTTATGTCCAATCTAAACATACCCTCTTTCAGTTTAAAGCTGTTGCCCTTTGTCCTGTCACTACAGGCCCTGGTAAAAAGTCTCTCTCCATCTTTCTTATAAGCCCCCTTTAAGTATTGAAAGGCCACAATAAGGTCTCCCCAGAGCCTTCTCTTCTCCAGGCTGAACAACCCCAGCTCTCTCAGCCTTTCTTCATAGGAGAGGTGTTCCAGCCCTCTGATCATTCTCGTGGCCCTTCCTCTGGACCCGCTCCAACAGGTCCATGTCTTTCTTGTACTGGGGACTCCAGAGTTGGATGCAGCACTCCAGGTGGGGTCTCACTCAGAGCAGAGTAGAGGGGCAGAATCACCTCCCTCGACCTGCTGGCCACGCTTCTTTGTATGCAGCCCAGGATACGATTGGCTTTCTGGGCTGCAAGCGCACATTGCCGGCTCATGTCCAATTTTTCATCCCCCAGTACCCCCAAGTCCTTCTCTGCAGGGCTGCTCTCAATCCCTTCATCCCCCAGTCTGCATTGACACTGGGGATTGCCCTGACCCAGGTGCAGGCCCTTGCACTTGGCCTTGTTGAACTTCATGAGGTTCACATGGCCCGGCCCCACTCCTCAAGCCTGTCAAGGTCCCTCCAATTTAGAGAGAAGGATATTGTGGGGGACCGTATCAAAGGCCTTACAGAAGTCCAGGTAGATAACATCCGTAGCTCTTGCCTTGTCTGCTGATGCAGTCCCTCCATCATAGAAGGCCACCAGATTAGTCAGGCAGGATTTGCCCTTGGAGAAGCCATGTTGGCTGTCTCTAATCATCTCCCTGTCTTCCATATGCTTTGACATGTCTTCCAGGAGGATCCGCTCCATGATCTTACCATGCACGGAGGCGAGGCTGACTGGTCGGTAGTTCCCAGGGTCCTCCTTTCTACCCTTTTTAAAAATGGGTGTGATGTTTCCCTTTTTTCCAGTCACTGGGGGCTTCACCTGACTGCCATGACTTTTCAAATATGATGGAGAGCGGCTTGGCAGCTACATCAGCCAATTCCCTCAGGACCCTGGGATGCATCTCATCAGGTCCCATGGGCTTCTGTATGTTCGTGTTCCTCAGGTGGTCTCGACCCTGATCTTCTCCTACGATGAGAAGGACTTCATTCCTCCAGTCCCTGCCCTGAGGTTCAAGGGCTTGAGAGATGTGGGAAGAGAGATTACCATTGAAAACAGGCAAAAAAATTGTTGAGTACCTCAGCCTTCTCCATGTGGATTGTCACCAGATCCCATGTCTCATTTATTGGGGGGGGTACGTTTTCTTTAATCTTCCTTTTCTGGTCAACATACCTGTAGAAGTCCTTCTAATTATTCTTTGCATCCCTTGCCAAGTTCAGCTCCAACCGTGCCTTACCCATCCCTACATATCTGGGCAGGGTCCCTATATTCTTTCCAGGATACACGTCCCTGCTTCTACTGCCTGTGCATTTCCTTCTTACACTTTAGTTTGATCTCCTGCCTTCCTTGCCCAATTTCCTACATGTGGGAATTGAGAGCTCTTGCAAGAGCTGCCAGCTCTGTTCAGCTCCTTTGTCCCTGAGGGCAGTGCTTAAGGTTCATAGAACGTTAATAGAACCTTAAGGTTAATAAAACCTTAAGTGCTTTAGAGCAGGATGTGCTGCCTTCTTCCAAAGCTTGTCATTGAACTAACTGAAAGAAAACAACCTTGCTTATAACGTTTTCAGCATTCCCAACATTCTTCTCAAAATGTACTGTTAAAAAGAGACTGCAGCATCTACAGTATGGGACATAATCATAGTTGTGTTACTTAACCTGTTGCTGCAACTGCTGATCCTGCAGCTATAATCTTAGACTAGATTACTGTGACTAATGTACATGAGGACTGCTGAGAATAATTAAAAAACCCCAAAACTTCAAGTAGTTATATGCTGTCCAAAGCTAGGTTGAAGTATTTCATTGTACTGGATCTGTCTGGGATGAAGTTAACTTTCTTCATAGCAGCCCATATGGTGCTGTGATTTGGATTTGTGACTGCAACAATCTTGACAACACACCAGTGTTTTGGCTATTGCTGAACAGTGTTAGCACAGTGTCCAGGCTTTCTGTTTTTCCCACTCTGCCCCACCGAGGAGTAGGCTAGGGAGTGAGCAGGAAATTTGGAGGGGACACAGCTGGGACAGCTGACCTGAACTGGCCAAAGGGATATTCCATTCCATATAATGTCATGATCAGCAATAAAAGTGGAGGGAAGGGGTTTTTTTGGGGGGGAAGGTAGCTGTTGTTCAGAGACTGGCTGGACATCAGTCTGCTTCTGGGAGGTGGTGAGTGATTGCCTTTGCATCACTTGTTCTGTTTTTCTTTTCTTCATCTTTCCTTTCTCAACCCCTGAGTTTTCTTGCTTTTGCTCTTCCTTGTTCTCTCCCGTCCTGCTTTGCGGGGGGGTGGGGTGGGGTGGGGGGGGTGGGTAAACCACAACATTAATTTTCACACACTGTTTTAGGAAATAAGTAGTGGTGTCAATTTTTTAATATACATACCTAAATGCAACTTTGAGATTTACCTACAGTCATTTTTATCAATGCATTTTATACATAGTAGATAAATAGCCAACCATATCTGTTATCCAAATTTCATTTTTACAGTGTTCTATTACTTGCACCCAAAGTTAGCCAGTTTCCATAAAGAGTCTATTGACAGCTTGATTATTTTAAAAACTCATTTTTCAGGTTTAAAAATAAGATTCGTGGTAGCCTTACATTACACACAAGACCAACCAATACATATTTTATAAAATGGTTTAATGGATGCATGCATATCTGATACAGTGATAATAAATTTACTGAATTCTAATTAATCACTGTTGTAAACATTTTACAAAAGCATTGTGATTTACCTGGATGGATACACAGTCCTTGATGGAAGAATTATTTAGACTGAATCATTGGCACATTAAAGAATAAAGCTGACAAGATCCCTTCTGCATATTCTTTTGACATGATTCCAGCAAGAGAAAGAACATGGTATAAAAAGTATACAGGAAAGATTGTTCTTACCATAACCATCAAACTCTGGAAATTGTAAATACAAGTTCGAGTGGTTGAAACAGTCAAAGTCATAATAATTGTAACCAGTCAGAAATTACAGTAAGAAATGTTATCCAGTTACATGTAGCTGTCAAAACAATGCATTTCTTTCCTTGTCAGTTGATAATTCTTTTCCAACAAGACAGAAAAGCTTTGACAACTGCAGGTGTTGAAAATAATTTTCAAAGTTCAAGACAGTCACAGCATTTTCTTTGCGGAAGGTAAACTGTACACCAAGGCTCAGAGACTGTAAAAACTGGTTTCAAGTGGAAAAAAGTGCAAATATCCTGCACAGATAGTTTAAAAATCTGCTGGTACAATCATTCACTAACAGAATCTTTGTTTTCTTTTTGCATAGTTCACACATCACTGGGAATGTGATAGGGTGTGCTATTTTTGGCAAGAGCAAAAAAAGTGATACTTCTGTGAGTTGCCATGTTAGACATGCTGGATCCACGCAGAATTCAGGTAGAGGGCTGCTACCTGATGTTATTAGACACTGAATATTGATTTTGTTTTTGTTGAAGCAGTTCTGTAATAGCCAACAGCTTCTTAAGAACATGCTGCAGAAAAAAACAAAAACAAACAAAAAACCCCAGTACAACCCTACATTAGCAACTAAAAAAAACCCAAAACCCATCTTGCTTGAGAAGCATCTTCAACATTAACCTACCAGACTTAGAATTAGGTAGTTTAAAATATATTTAACCCCCACACCCCACCCCCCACCCCACCCCCAGCTCCAATTCCCTAGTCACTAAGACATTACTTCAAAAGGCAACTGTAAAACAGCAATATGAAATTTATCTGCACCCATGGAGACCCATTAAGTCTTGCCAACTTAACCTGAGAGTTTCAAAATGAAAGAGAGTTCTCCTATCTGTTAAAAACAATCTGTAAACCAAAAGTCCATTCTTGGGTATTTTCCCCATGTGAAAGTGCAGAACTGGGCCAAGAAAATGAAAAAAAAGTCCGGTGACAAAAAAAAAAGGTGATAATACAATTCACTTCTGCACAAGCAGAACTACCCTCTTTTAACTTTCTGAAAACCTGGTCATTAAACTAAACCAAATGCAACTGAACATACACATAAAACAGGCTGAGAAATTGTATTGCTAACGCGCTGTCAGGAGTTCAATTATTTTTTCATTATAAGTAGAACTATGTTCAACTACAAACTTCTACTATCCTGCCTTGCCAGACTAGCCATCATTTTTTCTTTGTCAAGACTAGCAGTAGCTGTAAGTGAATTGTGAACTTGAACATGATTGGGTTTTTCCCTCATATCCCACTGAAGAGGTAAATTGTAGTAGTTATTAAAATGGATTCGTTTTGAACTGCTATAATGAAGCATTATCTCATTTTTAATTCCTTGAGCTTTCTTCTGCCAAAGATGATTAAATACAAATATATTTTCACCTTTTTGCAAAATCACCATAAGAGTTCCCAGTAATCCCCTTATTTAAAAAATGTTACTGCTGAAAAATGCATTATTTGAGTAACATCTGCTGCCAGGAGAAAGAAATATAGATTTATCATCTACCTGGGTTTAAATTAAGGCCTTCAAAGAGTCAGGATATAGGAAGCCCAGTCTTTAAACCATGAGAATAAGAAATCTGATTACAAGAAGTTATTTTGAAACAATTAAATTAAAAACTATTTTAAAAACTACCTCTTGAAAATGAGTCATTAAATATATAGTTTAAGCTGATACTGATTAAATTTAAGGAAGACCATCTGTAAACAAAAAGGCTTTCTATAGTACAACTGCCCCTGTCCCCAAATCATTAGCATTAAAAGGGAAGACTACTTAAATTATCTCCTGCACAGCACAGTATACTAGTCAAGCATACCAAAACATATAAACATATTACTGTTCAGTAAGTAGAACTGCCGACTTGAGTTCATCATAATTAGTAGACCATAGGCAAGTATATTACTTTTGTAGTATTTTGAGACAATGCATGAAGTCATGTGAATTTTTTCCTCTTAAAAAATAAGTTTTCATAAAAGCTGTATAGAAATTTAATAGTTGGAACAGAACACTCATTTATAGTGTTTGCTAGAGAAGTTTGCCATGTTTGTTTACAAACGTAATAAATCAGGAAGCAGAAATGAAGTAGTGATAGAAAGCGAAGGAAATTAAATTTAGTTATTTAGTTCTCAATTAGAACTAGATCCTAAAACTAGAGCCTGTCAGGAGACAGTAATTTCTTGGGTTTAGGCTTCCTCTAGAAACTAAAAACTTCACCTGGAAATTAAACAAAAAAAAGAAAAAAAGAAAAAACCCAAACAAAACAAACCAAACCAAACCAAAAAAAAACCCAACAAAACAAAAAACCACCAAAAAAAACAACCAAAAAACCCCAACCCACTGCTTTAAAACATCTTTGGTTTTGTTGTATAAATACTTAGTTCATAGTTTTGAGCTTCTTTAACTTTACAACTAGCAACCTCCTGGTGAAATGTACATATTATTTATCACTCATACTGCTGGACAGAAAAATTACAAAAGAAACACGATATTAAGCAATAGCTCAAGATATGCTATCTGTACCTGTGATTTTTGTTAACCATTGTAGTTTACCTGCATTACACCTCGCTCATTACTGAGTGTCCGAAGTTCATCTGAATGTGCCACACACATCTCATGCAAGGCTGCCAGATAACGAGATAAGTCAGTTCTGGAGTGCTCTGTAGTGTCTGGAAGCTCAGGAACATTCTTTAACAAAAATTATGAGAGCAGACTTAGAATGGTGAGTAGCCAGGCATATAAGAAATTAAATTACAGTTCTACAGACCCGCCAACAGCTGTTTTGATACTGCAAACAAGTACTGCAATGTTTTTCTTCACAATTAAGTCTTCTGTCCATGTTATCTAATACAAATTATATATTTCCTCCTCTCCACGAGCATCTATTTTAATTATGGTTACACATTTCACATGGAGAGATTACTAAATATATAGCAATTCCTATTCCTACTAGGAGGGTTCTACTAAAAGGTTTGATGTTGCTATGCTACCTCTGAGCTGGCCAGAAAGACACTGAGAAAAGGGATTCATATTATATCCTCCCCCCAAATGAGGGGGATCCATCCATTAGGTGTTGTTTGCTTTTTTTTAAATTTAAATCAGACAATAGCAGCAGCAAAAATGGACACCAAAAAACCCCCCAAACTATCAAGTCAGTAAATCCACTAATAAAATAATATAATTAAAACAGTAGATTAATCAGTTAGTTATTTTAAAACCCAACAGTTTTCTGAGTCCTCATGCATAATCTGCCATTTAAAGAAAAAACCCAGTATATCATAATATGCAGAAGTTGCCATTTAACCAGAAAAAGGTGACATATGGCAATCCACCTGAATGACACACTTCAAAACACTCATTCTTATAGATTATCAAAATAGTCTGAGATGTCTTCTAGGTCACTTTTAATGGATCAATTCAGGAAGCTAGGCACATTTCTTTCATCTTCATTTTTAAAACAAATTCTTGGTTTAAACATATACATATATACGCAAATGAGCTCCTAACTCTTCTTATAGCTATCATACACAAAACAGTAACAATTTCAAAGTGAACTGCAATTATTATTTTCTTTTAAACTACAATTCATGCAGCAGAGACATTTGGCAATGTATAACTAAAATGGAACATAATATTTTTTTAAAACTTCAATTTTTTCAATCTCGGGTCAAAACCACATGACAAATTACACATAAGAATTTTTTTGTTTTAAAATATTTTTTTAAAAGATTGGTATTTTTGGCCAAAAGCCCTAATCCTCCGGGGAGAAGCTCAGAAATAGATCTCATGTCTACAGCAGTATTAAATGAATAAGGAAATCTTTCTAACAGGACATTTGATTGGTTTTAATTCTGTGTGACAGGCCAGCAATCTGCAGTTCCTAAACACGCATAAGAAAAATTTTTCAGTAACAAGCATTCAAAATTGTGTGGAAGCTGATGCATTTTTGAGCTAGTTAACAAGAACTGTAAAGAATTTTAATTTACAATATTGCTATCCAATATTTTTTTTTAAACCACTTACCCCAAGTTCATCTAAGAACATGATCATGCGATGTTTGTTACTCTTGATGAATGGATTTACCCCCTCCATATACGGCTCCTAGTAATTTTTGAGAAGTATGTTGTTAGAACAAATCAATACCAATTTAATAGTCCCATACCTGAAGTGAACACATTGTAATCAGAGACAAATGACACTGCAAAACACAAATGTGTCATCTGGAGTGATTTTATTTTTCAAGTGAATTTATAATGACTGGTGTACAACCAGACAAAAGATTACACTTTTTTGTATTCCAGATGGATTCTTAAATTGTTTATATATGCATTGTGACATGAAATTTTACATTTCTGAAATATTGAAGATGGACTTCTTTTTTTTCATTGCAGCTATATAATGGAGAAAAACACTTTCAGAGGTAACATCTCAGGACATAAACAGCACCTCCTTCTCGTTCTTTCGTTAATGCTTACATTCCAAGTTGTGAGTATCAGACAAATGGCTTTATAATGGCAGCCTGAACTCGCTTGCTTTCATTATGCTTAAGTCAACAGATTTTTAATGACTTGTTCAACCATGTTGCAACTTGGGAACCAGAACAGACCAATTGTTGCTGGCATTCTTTTAGTGATGCAATAGAAACTTTATTAAAAGCTGAGGCTTTTTAGTGCAACTTGTAAAACTGATTTACAAAATTATGTCAAGCAATATGAAAATGAGTACAAATAAAAGGGGTGTTTCAAAATGCTGTACCAACAGAAAACACCAGTCTAAGGAATAAGTAGAGAGAAAAGCGTGTGTGTGTGGGGGGAGACCCAGAGGTTGGCAGTTGTTCATTTGTTTCAGAATTAAAATACTCTGTATCCAGGCTGGAAGTTTAGTCCTAATTGGTCTCAATTTGAAAGTGAATTATTTCATATAATATATAAAAGAGAACATGGATGTGGAATGTATTTCAAGGTTCTGTACTGAGACATGCCCATCATTACTTAAAGATGTCTCCCCATTTGGACATCAAATAATCAATGGAAATGCAAAACGGCTCCCATCATCTACCATGTAAGGCAGATGACACATCCTTCTTGAATGGATTCTTTCTAAATCACAGATTTCTACTCTAGCATTTCTCAGTTGTCTTTTTGATATGGATATTCCTAAAGAAAATTTACCCATTTTACCATCACATAGATGTTTTCTTTGTGGAGGGATGGCTGGCTGCCTCTCCTCTCCCACTTTTCCAACTCCTCCACTCATCTAGTTGACCAACGGAAGCCAGTAGATGTGGTGGTTTTGGATTTTAGCAAAGCTTTTGATACTGTCTCTCACAGTATCCTTCTGGAATAAAATGTCCACCACACAGCTAGACAAGTCCATAATACGTTGGGTGAGCAATTGGCTGACGAGTTGGGCTCAAAGGGTTATAGTAAATGGGGTTGCATCAAGCTGGCGGTCAGTCACTAGTGCCGGTTCTCCAGGGCCCAATTTTAGGGCCAGTGCTCTTTACAATGTTTTTATGTAAATGATCTGGACGCAGGAATCGAATGTACATTAAGTAAGTTTGCCAACGATACTAAACTAGGAGGGAGCTGTGGACTCCCTCCAAGGGCAGAGAGGCCTTACAGAGAGATCTGGATAGACTAGAGAGCTGGGCAATCCCCAACCATATGAAATTTAACAAGAGCAAGTGCTGGATTCTCCACCTTGGATAGGGTAATCATAGAGACCATAAGAATCGTTTAGGTTGGAAAAGACCTTTAAGATCATCCAAGTCCAACCATTAACCTAGCACTGCCATGCCACCACTAAACCATGTCCCTAAGCACCACATCTACACAAATCTTTTAAATACCTCCAGGGATGGGGACTCAAACACTTCCCTGGGCAGCCTGTTCCAGTGCCTGACTACCCTTTCGGTGAAGAAATTTTTCCTAATATCCAACCTAAACCTCCCCTGGCGCAGCTTGAGGCCCATTTTCCTCTCGTCCTATCCCTTGTTACTTGGGAGAAGAGACCGACCCCCACCTCGCTACAACCTCCTTTCAGGTAGCTGTAAAGCAGCGATAAGGTCTCCCCTCAGCCTCCCCTCTTCTCCAGACTAAACAACCCCAGCTCCCTCAGCTGCTCCTCATAAGACTTGTGCTCTAGTTAATCCTGGTTATATGTACAAATTGGGGGACGAGAGGCTGGAGAGCAGCTCCATGGAAAGAGATCTGGGGGTTTGGGTTGATGGCAAGTTGAGTCAACAACGTATGCCCTGGCAGCCAAAAGGGCCAACCGTGTCCTGGGGTGCATCAACCACAGCATAGCTAGCCAGTCGAGGAAAGGTGATTGTCCCACTCTACACTGCGCTGAGTGTGGCTTCCCACCTCGAGTACTGTGTGCAGTTTTGGGCACCTCAATA